>NC_056741.1:155651116-155728616 GCF_019279795.1 Protopterus annectens
ATATATATATACGTATGTATGTAAAGAGAGGGAGAGAGAAAGATAGCTAGATAGATATTGTTACATGTTAGTTTTAGTGAATGGGTAATGTGTACTCCAGTATGGAAAAATTCAGACATTTCCAGGAAAACTGTTACATTCTTTGCCTTCTGCTGCTGGTTTTACTCATGATGTAATATTAGGAAAAGATTTTCCTCATTTAAAGGACTATGGAAATGTAGGAGGGAGAGCCCGCAGATGCAGTGCGACCGGGCAGAGATAAAGTAACAGCTTGATACACAACATTCAGTATAAGAAATGGGAGACAGCAAGTCATAGGGAGACCTGGAATCCAAAAAGGAGAAGGCAGCTGCCACAGAAGCTACAAACGGGGCTAAAATTTGGCTGAAGTTAGACAGTAAAAAGGATCCTGTTTGTTATCAGAAGAAGCCCCTCAATGATGAAGTAACAGAAATCCAAACCTGTAGGAGATGTCGGTACAGGAACTGAAGGTGAACTAATACAGAATCCTGATATATGAATCTGTAAAAGAGCGAAGACTGTTCACTCAGTACAAAAACAGACAAAACAATAGAGGAAGGGCACCTAAGACAGGACCCTCAGAGCGAAATGAACACTATAAGTAGACCAAGTAAGAAAACGTGCAGTTCAGATCCTATTTTTGACAGTGTCAAGCAGAAATTTTAAATAAAGGCAGACTCATCAAAAGGCAAATGTAAGCTAAGAAAGAATTAAAACTGAGGATACATTTTGTTCTGATATAACTTTCTCAGTGTGATGGCAGCATATAGAAGGAAAAGACGGTGAAAGAGTGGTTTTGGTTCCAAAATGGTAGAGGTGGAACAACCAAAAGGAAAAGAGAACACATTAGAGGCATCTAATGAGTGCAAAGACAGTAAAGCAAAAGGTGTTTTTTGTTTCAAATTAACATTTGCATGGGGAAGATGCAGAAGAAGCTGCAGAGCCGGCAATTAGGGGAAAGGAAGCTTACCTATCACCTGAAGGCAGGCTGCCACAGGAAGTAACCTTGAGTTACTGCATTTACCAGTAAGTCACAAACACTCAAAGACTATAAATGGAATATGATACTTAAGCAGACAACAGAGACTATAACTGCTATTGTAAGATGTTCCCAGTACATCTTACCTCTTTTTGAGCTGAAAGTTGATCTCCTTCATAAAGTGAGTGAAGTAATTCTACATTAGTTACTAGTGCCGAAAACATTATATAATAGAAAATTAAACACTGATGCTAGTCCACAGTCTCATATTAAGTCACCTAGGGATAGACAATGCCACGGTAAAAGAGTACTAGCTAAATTGTACACACCAGTTTACAGGCCAGGCATAATCTTCTTCTTCTTCTTTCGGCTTTTCACGTTTAGGGGTCGCCACAGCGGATCACCTGTCCGCTCATGATTGGCAGTGGAGTTTCACAGTGTCGAGTTGCCAGCCCGGCGCCCACCCTTCCACGGAAGGCACACACATGCACACACTCACACCTAGGGCCAATTTGGAGTGTCCAATCCACCTACAGCATGTCTTTGGGATGTGGGAGGAAACCGGAGCACCCGGAGGAAACCCACGCAACCACAGGGAGGACATGCAGACTCCACACAGAAGGCACCCCAGCCGAGGATCGAACCAGAGAACCTCTTGCTGTGAGGCGATAATGCTAACCACTGCACCACCGTGGCCGCCCACAGGCCAGGCATAATAAAAAACTTTTTTTTTTCTGTGCTTCTTGTCCAGAATGCATAAAAATTGTATCCTGTCCTGGGTGTAAAAGTCCCTTGGTTCCAATGCTTATCATATGCATTGGTACCAAGGGACCAAATGCCTATCATAGGGTACCATTCTAATGTATTGCTCAAAGTTCAGTGGTACACTCACAGCAGGGTCATGGCAAAATGAGGCCATAGGCAAAGTAATGGACCAGAGCAACCCAGCCATACCATTATCTTATTAGCTGTCTCTCCCCAGTTACCATAAAACACTGCTCAAACCTGTCTTGATGTATACTATCCTCTTCTTTATTTCATAGGATCATAGGAGGTTACTAGGCTACTGACCTGGAGGTCATTTCAAGCCTAGCCATTTCATCCCAGTGTAATACCATAGATACTCCTAATACCCAGGATTACATTTAGTAATGATTGCCCATGTCCAGGAGGGTTGTGGGTGCTGTCCTCGGTAAGAATTTAGGGTGCCCCATCCACTTGTCTAGGTTCCTATTGAACAGTGTCACTTTTACAACAATCATAAAGATTTGGGATTAAAACTTTTAATTTTAGATTTTTCAGCAAACATATTAATAGGCATCTGCTAAACAAAACAAAAAACCTCCCACATTGAAAACAGACTTGGCATGAGAAACACAAAATGCCTCTTGCCTTGAAATTCATATTTACTGAAAGCGTGTCTGGCAAGCTATTAAACTACAATAGATGTGCTGTGATTCAAAGTGAAACAGCAAATACTGAAGCACCAATTAGTAGCTATGTGAAGGGTATACATACTCAAGGGACAATGTGTAACACATTTGCTAATAGTTTGGGACAGCCCACTGGATGAAAGCATCTTTTTTCAGAGGCAGCCCAAGGCACGCATTCTGCTATTCTGCTGAGTGACTTGGTCAGTGTAGACAAATGAAAGCTGAGAGGAATCAAACCCTGCACCACAAACTCTGCTGTTGCCCAACGCAGTGCACAGATGCCTGCAGCTATCCCTAAAGTAAAAATGTATTCATAGTTAAAATACTAATATAAACTAATAGGAGTAATACTTGTCAATTTTCTTAACAACCAAATAATAAACACACAGTTATCAGTCAACAAAAGAAAGAAAGCAAGGATCATACACATGAACATAGTTCATATGAAACATCTGTTTACTAGAATCAATTCCTTTCTTTACATTATAACTACTCTGGCATTCAAGAACCAAATATTTACACATACACGCACATGCACACACTCAAGTGTACACACACAGAGTAACAGCTCTTGTCTGACTGTGTGCAGCATGCAATCAAATAGATGAAAAAATACGTGACGACCTAGAAAATGCCACATTTCAGTGTTGTAAGAAGCACATAATGTAACCCATTGCATCCCTCCATGCCCACTCAACCAACCTCAGTTCAAGAATCAGAAACAAAGGCCTCAGCTTAGGAAATAACTTGAAATATTGTTGTTATATACTGAAAAGTCACAAGTGTAGTAGGTTTTGCATTTGCAAACATTTTCTGAAGGATATGAAATCTAAACCTCATATATTTGTCATGATTTTGTGACTGCAGTGTACACTTAACCAGAAAACAACAAATTGTATGTGGAAGAGACCACAAATGTGAGGCACCTCTGGGGCAGTTGAGAGCATGCCACACACACACACACACACACACACACACACACACACACACACACACACACACACACACACACACACACACACACACACACACAAAACACTTGGTAACAGTGACTTGTTTTACTGAACTCCAGAAATGTCTACTTGAGATAAAATGAATGAATACATAAAGAGCAGCCCAGAAATATATCTCAGCTTTCTGCTGTCAGAAACAATACAATGCAGCCCACTGCAACTCCACTCTGCCTCCTCCTTCTTAGCTAAAGAATCCAAGATCCCACATCAGAATTCTCTTGTAAACTTAGAAAGCTGTTAAAGTCATAAACTTTTCATTGGCAAGCATTTTCTGATAGATACAAAGTCTGAAACTCTCATGTCTGTTATTTTATTATTTTATTTATTTTTATTTTACATTTGTTGACCAGGCTAGTCTAACTGGATATATGTCCATTTTCTGTAGAGGCCCGGGGAGAAAAGCTCCACTACAGCATTATTATAAAACTGAAAACAAAAATAATACGTAAGAATACATATTTAAAAAAAAATAATTTGATATAGAGACCAATAAAAGTGAAAATACATTACATAAGAGAATACAAAATTACATGTTTATAACAGGATTAATATGTGAAAAGGCAATATTCGAAAGTTAAACACAACTTAATATAAAAAGACAAGACAAGGTACATTTTTTCTTCTTTCAAGGGATGCATATTTTGTGCATGTGAAGATGGTAGAATGAGGAGGAAAAATAATTGTCAGGATTAGTACAGGGGCAAAGCCATTGTAAAGACAGGTAGATTCTTAGCTGCTTTTTGAAAAGTGGTGTGGATTCCAGGGATGTTAGTTTGGTAGGAAGCTTTTCCAAGAATTACCAATGGTATTATTGAAAAGACAGTCTCCAGATTTGTTGTTAGATTTAAGGGGGGCTAGTAGTGACTTATTTGCTGAGCATAAGGTTGTTAGATTTTTATAAGGGCTAATAAGGGTAGAGAGTATGGATGTACTTGTAGGATGATACAGGATCTTATGGGTAATAGTTAGTTGTTGGAGAAGAAGTTGGTTTTGCAGTTCCAGCCATCCTAATTTTTTCAGATTTTGGCAATGGTGTGTACGGAATGGGGAACCAGTTGCAAATCTGGCAATGTTATTATAGGAGGTGGCCAGTTTGTTTAGGTTATTTTTGGATAGGTTAGTGTAGATAGGTGAGGTATATAGAAGAGTGGAAATTAGGTGTGTTTGGGCAATAGTAGTCCTGGCAGAGGGAGTAAGGAAGGTTTTTAGCCTAGAAAGTGAACCAAGTTTTCTATTAAGTGATTTAATGGTTAAGTTTATGTGTGGGTCAAAACTAAGATTATTATCCATTGTTACACCTAAAAGTTTAGTTGTGGTATCAGGTACTATTACAGTGCCATTATTTGATGCTACTGAGAAGTAGATAGGGGGAGACTTTTGGGTAGGGGTAAAAAGTAGAAGTTTGGTTTTCTTAGGGTTTAGGAGGAGACAGCATTTGGAGAACCAGTCTTCTGCTAAGTTGAATACTTTTTGGGTGCTAGACTGTATTCAGCTTGAGATGCTGCAGTACAGATTAATGTAGAGTCATCGGCATATTGTATGCAGGTGGTTTGAGGGAGAGAGAAATTTTATTTAGTGATTGCAGTTCACAACAAATTACCAGAAAGCCATAAATATTACAAGGAATGGACCAAAATACCTCAATTTCTTTATTAACATTTTGCTCAAAAATTCGGGATAAAGCAAAAGTAACAGAGGACAAAATCACTATCAGTTTTGAATGCTGCTCTAATTCATCTAAAAAGTTCATACAGCAACAGATTTTCCTCAGTATTTAAAATTAGAACAGCAGATTTTGCATCAACTTGCATATTCAGAATGATAAGATTGAAACTTGAAATGGCATTATAGACTAACTGTACTCATTGTTAGTGGTTTACCAGGCAAAAAAAAAATACATTTCCCAAGGTGCACCACATGCAATAAAATAATAAAATAGGAAGTAAAACTCTCAGTCACTGAAATACAATGAGAACTCTGAAACTATTAAGTAATAGCTATCATTACTGACTGTATTCCTCAGCGATTTACTAAATAAATAAAAGATGAAAAGGACAGTACATCACAAAAATAATGGATGTTGACATGCTGCATCCCTTAGAAATGGATTTTGAAATCAAATGTCACATGCCTGGCATTGCTGAGTTATAATCCTCAGTGATTAGCTGAAGAATCAAACATTTCACGGGGGAGTGTACATGCAAAACTAGAATGAGGCAAAATCACCAAAGATGAATCACTCGTTGAGCATTTGTAGCTATGCATTGCTGTGCTGGGCTGGCCAGGTGCGATCTTGCCAGACTTTAAAGAAACAGAATAAATCCAAGACTGAACTACTATACTGTAAATGTTCCTACTGCCTGCTACTAAAAGAAATAAACTAACTCCAGGAGACTGGACCACTGTGTGGCTGAGACCTACTGCTATTGCAAAAAAAATAAAGAAAGAAAGAAAGAAAGCATTAAGGCTAGCCTACCAACCAAATGCCCTGTACTACTGTAGGTGCAACTGCCACAAAACTTATTCTTAAAGGCAGGTTCCATGACACCCATCTGTGAGACCATCAACATGATTTTGAGACTGGTTTAGCAGACACTTGACTAATGCACAGCATTGTCTGCCTGTATACAAAACTGCATTTTGATTTGTTTTTGTTTTGAGTGCCATAAGCGTGTGACTATAATCTAAATAGGCCGGATCAAGTCTGCCATTGGGGGAAAAGGTTTACCTCACCAGTGGGTATGGGGGTGAGTTACAAATTTCTGATAACTGATTACAAAATAATAAAGAACCATAGTAATAGAAATGAGACTGATGATATAAATAAATGGACTAATTTTAGGTTTAAATAAAGTTAAAAAATGGAAAATGACCCCACTTACCCCCATAGACTTAGTCAATCATGTTGGTTTCTCAAGGAGGAGATAAGTCATGAATATAACTGCTACTAATTTAAGGGGAATGGGCAGTTTGGATGGGGACAGTGGGATTGTGGAGGAGTATTCTGTCTTTCTTTTTTTTTAATACTCTCTTCTAATGTTGTAGTTTAGACTCCGCTACCAACTGACATTTATGGAGCCCCTCCCAAGATAGTACTGGGCCCTAGACAGCTGCCTAGAGAGTCTTGTGCTGGATCCAACTCTGAGTAGACTGCTTCCTATAGTCAGAAACAGTAAACAAGTAATAAATTTTGCTTAAGACTAAAAGCTTTTCTAAAAGAACTTCCTGCTGCTGTTCCATCCATTCAATAATTTGCTTTTTTTTTATTGCAAACTCTCCTTAACTTTTATAGTAGTCGTTTACCATGTTACTATTGTAACCCTGTATGTGTATGTTTTTACTTTATAATTTTGTTATTCTGCATTATGCAAACCTTGTGATATTTGCCATGTGTCTTTTACATAGATGTATATATTCATATATAGGTATCTGTATCTATATCTATATATCTTTTTGTCTACTTCAAATGAGTGAATGCTCATTTGAATGAAACTCATAACTGAGACGAAGTTACTGAAACTTCAGATTAACAAAACCTTGCAATAACGAAACCCAAAAACCTGAAAATCATTTAACTGAAAATCTTCACCTTCCGTGTCTGTGTGTGTGTGTGTGTGTGTGTGTGTGTGTGTGTGTGTGTGTGTGTGTGTGTGTGTGTATATATGTATAAAGACATGCAATAGGTGGACTGGATACTCTAAAATGGCTGCAGGTGAGAGTGTGTGCGCAAGTGAGTAGTACAAATAAGCTACCTTGGTAGGACTAGCCACCCACTAAAACAAAAAAAGAAAAAAAACAAAAAAAATCTTGCTTTTTTTCCCACTTTCTTAAATTTAGGAAAGTTCAGTTACAGATTTGCTGTTCTGAACTGTTTGGAAGTTTCTAGAAGGCCAGTGCTTGCTTGGGCTAAAGAGAAGTCTCTGTGTTCACCAGTGGCAGTGGTTAACACTGAACAGCCTGCCTGTCCCTGTAGGAGTGGTTACTGCCTAGAAGTTGTAGTTTTATTGGCCATTTTGGGTCAATTCTAAACTCCTTGATCTCTCTCTCTTAAAACCCTACCACTCTCTTTTTGCGCGGTTTTGCGCGCTGAGCAGCGTCAGGCAGCGCCACCTAAACAGGTTTAAACTATTCCAGGCTCCACAAAGTCTGCTCTTCATTTTTTCCTTAGAACTGTTCAAACTCTCAAAGTAATCACTCTATTCTCTTTCTAAAGCCCTGCACTTGCTCAGTTCTTATAAGGAAACACTAACTAACTAAAGCACTACACCCTCCTAGACTTCTCATAAGTACTAGGCTCCCGATTGGCCCTTCCTGATCAAGTGTAAAATCAGTTCCCTTTACTAGTCTGATCAGTGAAAAACCAGTTCCCTATACTAATCTGGTATGTCCAAGGGTCAGTTTCAGGGTTACTCTCCAGTCCAGCTGGTGAATCTGGGAATTTTGAGGCAATGTTACAATTGCCTTATGTACACAGACAACCCTCTCCTCCTTCCAACAAACTTTAATACATGTGAGAGATGCAGTTACACAGCCAAACTGGAGGCAGAGGTCTCTCAACCCAAGACTGGCACAGTCAGTCAGGAGGAAAAGGTAATCACTCGCACCACAAATCCAGTCTCACATAGACCTATTGCATCTGCATACCCAACACATAAACACACAAAAACATACTCGGAGGCTCTAAATAAAAATCTGCCTAAGCAGCAAAGACCTCCAAAGCAGATATCCGGGCAACAGCAACCCCTCAACAATACCCACAAATCACATATCACACAAAGTCAGTGTACCTCACAGTCACAGCCCTTAAGGCTAAACAACACACCAAATACACTCGTTATAGGGGACTCTTTTGTCCGGCACACTGACGTCCCACTCAACAGACTGAACAAGGAGAAGGTCACTGTAAGCTGCCTGTCGGGTGCCAGGATCTGCCACATAATGCAAGCACTCAAGTCACTCCAAAGCAAGTACAAATATGACTCCATCATTGTCCATGCTGGTGTGAATAACCTGAGACGTACCTCCCTGGACTACATGAAAAGAGATATAGAGGAGCTCTCTGATCATGTAGCCCAGGCTGGTATGACCCTGACCTTGAGTAGCATCTTGCACTCACCAAGAATGATACCACAGTATAAAGACAAAATGATCAGTTTCAACAACTGGCTAAAGTATTGGTGTCATTCAAAGGGGATCCAGTGTCTGTCAGCCTGGGATGACATGCTCGACAAGCCACGTTGCTTCGCTAGGGACGGCTTGCACCTGTTCCCCTTAGGCTTTTGTATACTGGCCAAGGCTCTTGCCACCCCCGTAGTGCCTTTTTTAGGCAAGGCTCAAAGGACAAACCCACCTCCATAGACAACCCAAGGATAAAAAAACTAAAGGTAATGCTACTCAATGCCAGAAGTCTAAACCTCAAGATGCACGCACTCGAGGCTCTCCTCAGTATGGAGAAAATCGATGTCTGTGCAGTAACAGAAACCTGGTTCAAGGCTCCTGAGAGCACCCCATCACTACCAGGTTATAACTCATACCATGCTTTTCGGCCCCAAAACTCAGACCGAAGCACAAAAGAAGGGGGAGTATCTATATTCATCAAAGATACCTACACCTCCAGGTTAGTGGCACTGCACGAAGCATCGGAAACCATCCATGTGCAACTAACAACGGGCAAAACTGCCTTTCAGTTTGTAGCCTGCTACAGATCACCCTCCCTTTCACAGGAACCCCACTTGGCATTCCTGAGAACACTGGAGAATATGAAGGTCTCTCCAAACACTATGTTATTGGGTGACTTCAACTACCCAAACATTGACTGGGAAAACTACTCAAGCCCAAACACCCTCATCCAATGGTTCCTTGAATTTATAAACT
Organism: Protopterus annectens; assembly: GCF_019279795.1. NCBI lineage: Eukaryota > Metazoa > Chordata > Ceratodontiformes > Protopteridae > Protopterus > Protopterus annectens. The sequence goes on from NC_056741.1 coordinate 155,660,437, forward strand.
CTAATGCAATGGAACAACTGGTCACCACTCCCACAAGAGGGAACAACATATTGGACCTGGTCATCACCAACATGGGGACTCTATGTTCCACACCAGAGGTAAACCCCTCATTGGTAAGATCAGACCATAAACTAATTTCCCTGGACATCCATATCCCGTCCCCATCCCCAGCCAAGGAAATCACTGTAAAGAATTTCTCAAAAGCTAACTTCACACTTCTCAAGACTGAGGTGGAATCTTTCAAAGCCCCCAGGCCAGAGGATAATACAGCCCAATCCACAGAATCCTTTACAATTGCATTCTATGAGCACCTGCAGGAATGCATGGATCGTGCTATCCCAAATAAAACCAAGACTCACTCCTCCAAAAACAGGAGACCTGTCTGGTGGACCCCGGCCATAAATAAGCTATACAACAGAAGGAGGAAGCTACTACATGACAGAGCAAAATCCCAAAAAGGGAAGGCATCTCTGATCAGTATTAGCAAGAAACTACGATTCCCTCATAAAATCATCAAAGGCCAGTTTCGAAAGAAAAATTGCCCTAGACACTCAAGATAATCACAAGGCCTTCTTTAGTTATGTCAGGAATATGGGTGGAAACTCCCAGATATGCTCTGAATTGTTGCATAACGGTACAAAATATACTGAACCTACAGACATAGCCAACATCCTGGCAGACAGATTCAGTGCTAACTTCTCCCCCCTTCCCCCTCAAAGGAGCAAATGCCTATCCCACCTGAATGTAACCTCCCTGACATCACAGATGTACAGGTGAAAGCTGCCCTCTCCAAAGCAAAAAACACAGCATCTATGGGACTGGACGGTGTCCCAGGCTGTGTCTTACATGAGCTCCAAGAAGAACTGAACCCTCACATTAAGTCACTGTTCAAACTTAGCCTTACTACAGGATATGTACCCAAAAAATGGCGTACAGCTACAGTGGTCCCACTCCACAAAGGTGACGCGACAACGGACCCTGGGAACTATCGCCCCATAAGCCTGACTAGTCTGGTCTGTAAAGCTATGGAGCGTATTATCATGGAACTCATAAACAAAGACATTGGGAGCCTCCAGACACTGGACTCTACCCAATTCAGCTTTGTTAAGGGCAGATCTTGCCACCTAAACCTAGTTGATTTCTTTGAAACAGTTACCAAAGCCATAGATGAGGGCAAGGTAGTCCACACAGCCTACCTGGACCTCGCAAATGCCTTCGACACAATACCCCACTCGGGCATCATAAATAAGCTTACCAGCTTAAATATCAACCCCTAGATCACAAGATGGGTTGCAAACTGGCTCAGGGATAGAATCCACATGGTCAGAATCACAGGTGCCACGTCCGAATCCAAACCAGTTACAAGTGGCGTCCCACAAGGCTCAGTTCTAGGACCTCTCTTATTCGGTATATACTTCTCTGAGGTTCAGGCTAACACGGGGGGACTATGGCTGACAAAGTTCGCAGATGACTGCAAACTGGGAGCCATAATCAACTCTCCAGCTGACACAAGCATCCTCCAAAAGGGTCTCACAGGGACGGATGCTTGGTGCCAGAACCACGGCCTCAAACTAAATGCTAAAAAGTGCATAGTCATCCCCTTTGGGAAAAACAAAGTGCCCACAAATTACCACATAGGTGGTAATCCATTAAGTATGGAAGAAGTAATTAGAGATTTGGGGACCAACGTAGATAGTAATCTCTCCTTTGATAATCACGTTGCCAAAGTGGTTAGAAAGACCTTCTATATAGCCCACCCTATCACGAAAGGGTTCGCATCTAGATCAAGAGAGGTCATTGTGCCCCTCTACTCATCACTCATCAGGCCCATAATTGAATACAATGCCCCTTTTGGGATGTACCTTACCTGACACCTGCAGCAACTGGAGAGACCCCAAAAGTACCTGCTCAAGAGGATCATGGGCTACAAACAGATGTCCTAAGCAGCTAGACTAAAGAAACTCCAGCTCTACTCAGTTGCTTACCGCCTACTCAGAGGCGATCTATGCCTGACGTACAAAGCCATGTCTAATCCAGAATTAATGGACATGCTCCACCTCAAAAAATCCAAATCCCTTAGAGCTACACGCTCCAGGGACTTAAACCTCAGCACAAAAATAAATAGGACATGCTGGAGGGACAGATTCATTTCCCAGAGGCTCCCCTCACTCTGGAATAAAATACCAATTCATGTTAGACATAGCCCCTCGCTGACCTTCTTCAAGCGAAATCTGGACGCGTGGATGGGAAATCGCAAATTCACCCCTGGGATCTCTTCTGTGTCCCTGCTCGACAGAGGCACGGTAAACTAATCTTAAAGGGCTACCTTCTGTGACCTACTATACAGAGGCACAGTAGGCTAATCTAATAGGGAGGCGAAAGCCAAATACACTCGGGCTAGGCTTATAAATGCCCTAGGGCAGATAGCCTAGTATCTACCTATGAACCTATGAACCTATAATCAGTGTATACCTTGGCTGGAGATGATTGTCACTGTGGAATTGAAAAGTGCAAACTTCCCTGCATCGAGGTGTGGATCCATAATAATAATGTGTATATTTGAGCTTGTTGAATAGAAAGGGATCATACAATGTTACAATGTTACTTCCAGTATAGAACTTAGGTGAAAGCAAAGGTAGTACTGGGTATCTGCTCTCTGATTGTAAGAATTAAAGCCTGTTGTCTGAAATGCTAAGCTTTTCAGAGAAAGTACCTTGAGGAACTTTGACATGGGTATGTAACATATGTAACTGCCAAAAAATAATTATAGATAGTGCATGCAAAAGCTTTATTTTCTGCTTGTCTTATGTGACACTATTCTAAACATTCTTGCTGAAAAAAACACATTTTTCTTGTTTGGATGCTAGCTGTCTCATCACCCTCTCATTATACCAAAATATTAACTAGACGCATTAGTTACCTTAGTAATATGTTTTATTAAAGTTCTAGCATAGTGCTTTCTTCTGGCCCTGTAATGCTCTATACTTCAGTCCTTGCAAGGAGTAAGGAAATTGTCTGTAAATAGCCATATTCATCTTTGTTAACTCTTCTGCAAGTGTTCTTTAGCTTCTCCTGTGTTGTAGCAACATCTTTATTCCCGTGTTCACTCCTTCCTCTCGTTTTGATTGTAGAGTATATGACTAAGTCAGTATGTGCCACTCTAAACATGGCTTCTAGCATATTACTGTCTCTTGAGAATCTTTAGTGTTTATTACATAGAGAACCGACTATGCTTGATTCTACTTTATTTCATTGTTCCTTCTGAGTTTTGTACAATTGTTATATTTAACTCTTTTACAGTTCAAGGTTGGCAAATGCAGTTGAATCAGACCTCCTACTTACCTAGCAATCAAGCAAGTAAATGGTAGCAAATGATCAGAGAATGTGGCATCTGTGGAGGCTGTATTATACTGCATAACCACAGTCTGCAGTACACCAGAGGTGCCTATTACACTGGATAACCACAGTCTGCAGTACACCAGAGGTGCCTATCACACTGCAAAACCACAGTCTGCAGTACACCAGAGGTGCCTATTACACTGCATAACCGCAGTCTGCAGTACACCAGAGGTGCCTATTACACTGCATAACCGCAGTCTGCAGTACACCAGAGGTGCCTATCACACTGCATAACCGCAGTCTGCAGTACACCAGAGGTGCCTATTACACTGCATAACCGCAATCTGCAGTACACCAGAGGTGCCTATCACACTGCATAACCACAGTCTGTAGCACACCAGAGGTGCCTATCACACTGCATAACCGCAGTCTGCAGTACACCAGAGGTGCCTATCACACTGCATAACCGCAGTCTGCAGTACACCAGAGGTGCCTATTACACTGCATAACCACAGTCTGCAGTACACCAGAGGTGCCTATCACACTGCATAACCACAGTCTGTAGCACACTAGAGGTGCCTATTACACTGCATAACCGCAGTCTGCAGTACACCAGAGGTGCCTATCACACTGCATAACCACAGTCTGTAGCACACCAGAGGTGCCTATTACACTGTATAACCACAGTCCGCAGTACACCAGAGGTGCCTGTCTTATGTACACAGCTTGCACACTTTTGGCAGTATTCTTGATTATGTTTCCTTCTTCCCAAAACTTCAAATGATATTTCTAATAGCTATTTTCACTTTTGGTTCACTGGATGAGAAGGGATGGTATATCCACAGTACTATTTAAAGCTATTAGTGCAAGTAGGTAATCATACTGGCTGTATCACCTTACCTGTGTTCAGGTACTTCAGCTATGTCAAGCATCAGGTTACTCTTGTACTTGAATGGACACTGGAGTCCAGTGAAAGGTGGGCTCCTTCACAGTAGCTGCACTCAAATACTTTTCTGTATTTCACTGGCTTGTCATTCTAGTACAAACTTCCAGCACATGGTCCACCATTGTGATTTACACAATTTACATGATACTAGCTGGGAGCAGGCTTACATACAGATACAGTAGATCAGCCTCATGCAGTAAAATGACATTTGGGTTACTTACAGAAGAAAGGTATCTCTACATTTCTTGTAGGCTAAGTGCTCCCTGCTCACCTGAAATAATGCAAGAAACTGAACAGAATGAATGTGAGCATTGCAGCCTACTTATGTGCAATTACAGCAGAATCATCTTTGAAAGATAAGTACAGTCTGTCATCTCATTTTTATTTTTTTCTGTCCTTTAGTTAATGATATTTATTTGTCTAACCAAGTTGAATTTGCTCTTTATCACAATGTTAGTAGTGCAACAGGTATCACACTGGTGAAGGCTGTGGGTTCTTTTTCCACAATTGGTAGATAATTTGCTGACACTGTAGTACATCATAAGGGGATTGCTGTACTACAGAGTATGATTTCCTTTGGATGAGATGTTAAACTGAGGCCTCATTTGCTTGAGTTGGTGGTAGCTCATGTGAATGTAAAAGATCCCACAGGTCTTACCAAAAAGAGAAGGGAAAGTTCCTCCATGGCCTGGCCAAATTTCCCCTAGTAGTATAAATCATAATAAATGCCACCTCAGGTCTGCTCTGAAAAGAAGCTACTTGCCTAGTGTGACTAATTCAGTCAACAAGGGATAAATAAAATATATGTATACATTTCTCTGTTTCTTAAACTTATTTTTTTTTTTAGTTTTTAAAATGCAGACTTTATTCTAGTTATACAAATCTATCTGCAGTATTTTATTACGTGGTATTTTGTTGTTCTCTCAAAGACTGTTTAATTTTCCCTTTTCTAAGTTTTCATTCAGTTACAAATAAAAATCATATTGTGAGTCATAAAGATTCAGTCATAAATAGCAATGTGCTGGATTTAAAGCAAATGAGCAGTGCGTCTGGGATGACCTAGTTCAGGGAAGTGCTGATTAAGGAGGAAAAAAAAACAGAGGGGGGATGTATATTGACAAAGAAAAACAATAATAGCAATCTACATCATGCAATGGAAGCTAAGGAGGAGAAAAAAATAGCTCAGCAGATTGCAAGGTTACTGGCAGTCAGGATTATAAATAAGGAAATAGGATGCAGAGAGTGGGAGAATGAGCAGGAAGAGAGTACCACGGAGGGGGAAAATGAGCAGGAAGAGAGTACCACTGAGCAGGAGAATGAGCAGGAAGAGAGTACCATGGAGCAGGAGAATGAGCAAGAAGAGAGTAACATGGAGCAGAAGAATGAGCAAGAAGAGAGTAACACAGAGCAGGAGAATGAGCAGGAAGAGAGTACCACGGAGTGGGAGAATGAGCAGGAAGAGAGTAACACGGAGCAGGAGAATGAGCAAGAAGAGAGTAACATGGAGCAGGAGAATGAGCAAGAAGAGAGTAACACGGAGAGGGAAAATGAGCAGGAAGAGAGTAACACGGAGCGGGAGAATGAGCAAGAAGAGAGTAACACAGAGCAGGAGAATGAGCAGGAAGAGAGTAAGATGGAGGTGTGTAAAGCACTACAGAGTAGAATCCAAATACGACTGGCACGACAATACCATGACTTGGCAAAGTATGTTAAGTATTTGAACAGAAGAAAATATGAGGGAAAACCATAAAAGAGAGAGATCAGCTTACCAGGATATATCTCACTGATACATAGTAAGAATGACTGTACGAGGTACCTTCTGGTGTAGACTGAAATCACTGAAAACATAGTGCTTAACTTTCATGTATCAAGTGTGCAGATGGGGCTAGCACTGAATGTAGGCTTTAACTCCAGATAAAGGCTGACAGGTCTGTCCAGCATTACTGCAAATAAAAGCATATGAACTGTCTTAATGCCACATTTTTGGTTACCATGTTACTCAGGACTTGTTCATGTTTTTAAATTTCTATACATCACCTTACCCAGTCTGACACTGTTACAGCCTATGTGCCTGTAGATAATTGTAACTCTGAATAGACAGTATGCATGCACAAACATACACACATACATATAAACACACAAAAAACACTCATATGCACTCATGTGCCGACACACATACCTACATGACCACAGGAACCCTCATACACAGATATACACAGACACACAAAAATGTACATGGCTGTGCACACACAAGCTGACAGACACATGCATATCAACATGTACCATTCTCGCAGTTCACACACACACACACACACACGCACACACACACACACACACACACACACACACACACACACACACACACACACACACACTTATTCACAGACCTATTCTCATTTGTATAGTTATTCTTTCAGTTACCGAACAAGGACAAGTGACCTGAAAATGTAATAACCATTTTCAGCCATTAACTGAATTCATTTTCAGTGATGACTGTTTGATATACAAAGACTTTGAAATTTGAGAGTAACACTGAAATGGCTATTCTGTATATGTACTTGGCGAGGCAGAGCAGACTATTTTTCAACCACAAACTAAATCCATTTTCAACCATTACACCATTACCTCTTCCTTATACAAAGGCTTGTGGAATTTGAGGGGGGACACTAAGATTTCTACTTCATACAGGCATTTGCTGGAAAGGCAGAGTAGAAAAGATCTTGCACGTGGGAACAAGCTCCAATGCAGTGCAAAGCAGATGTGACACTAGCAGATACATGCTCCCACAGAGAGGGTGGTCAAGACACTAACCAAGCACACGTACATCTAAGAATGTTATAATGGGTTTCTTTCAAAACAGACTTGGAAGCATAAGTCAACATTAAGATCATTAAGAATACAGAATAATACTATTAATTACAGTCACTTATTATAATAACAGTTGACGCTTAATAAAGGTACAAGCTGTTAAGTTTAATACTACAGTCCTGGGTTTGATTCTCATAGTCCTTACATGCATGTTGTGTAACTTTTGAGTAAGCCTTTTTAAATAGGTAGTTACATAAAATATGAATTAGATAAAAATTAGATTCATACATTCAGTATAATGTAATGAGAAGGAAGTAATGGACATATTGTTTGGCTGAGCTTTACAATGTATTCTGACTTTTTGTAAACCTATAGTCATTTATGTGTGACTTATAATTATAGATAAATATTGTTATGACATGGTATTGGCACTTCTTGGGCTTTTGACTGGTCCATCTTGTCAACAGCTTAAACTTAATGAAGTTATGCTTGATGAGTGTGCTGTCAACGAAAGAGGCCAGATCCTCTGTCTACCATTTCATGTGACATCTGTACATGCAGGTTTGTGTCTGAAATACATTATTTGCAATCAGTGCACATGAATGATAATTAAATAAATGATTAAATAAAGAGCTGGGTCAGTGGCTCAAGTCACACATGCTTTTTGTCCTTATGATTGTAGCTTCCAACAGCTAACCGTCAGCTGCTCATAGCTCCTTTCCTCATCCACCAGGTCTACTGGACCTACTTCACATACTCCTTGACTAACTCTGACCTCTGACCCATGTCATGAGCTAGTGAGGAGATCCAGGACACCAGGACATTATTCCACTGCTGACAGGGAGTATTTTCTCCCACTTTTTCACCCCATGCATGCCCAGCAACCTCCTGAGGGTGGAAAAAGTAGTGGGTATCAGCATTCAATCACTCCTCACTTCAACAAGGGCTGATATCAGTAGGATACCCCATCCACTCTTGGGCACCACTGCTTGGTTGTTTCCCCAGTCTCTACTAGCGTTATCAAACCACACAAGTGTGCCCTGAATACATGCACTCCCTCTACCCCAGGATCCATCCTTTCTTGCCTGTGCCATCAAGCACTCGAGCTGCTATTTACGCTTTGGTCACCTGGGACATAGTCAGAGTTTCATAGCCCTATGCAATTGGTGAAGACCAGCAACTTTGCTTTTGATGCTGGGAATTTCAGTAGGTCATTGATTTTGTGGACACACCAGGTGTTTGAATTAATTTTTCAGGACCAACACTATAGTGCGACATAACGGGCATGCTGAAGTCAAAAGGTATTGACCTTTGGATTACATTTTATAACTCTGAAACAATGGGAGGACAGTCAGGACATGAGAGGAATGATAAAGCAACTGGTGGTCATTTGTTACCCATTTGGGGAAAATTCAGGGGTATCCTTGTCATGCCACTAATATGTCAGGGGCTGAAAGTGGTCTGTAATGTTGGAACTCACAAATGCAAACCTCATTATATACACATACATTGGGCAGACTTAAGCAAAACAGCTGATCTGCTGCAAATCCACTGCATCAGACTACAATTTAGGGAGGAAAAAAGTCACTTCATAAAAGACATCTGATGTAGTAAAATTTGTGGAGGATTGATTTAAGAAAAAAAGACATTTCTAAAAAAAAATGAATGTCCCATCTGCACAAGATGGTAGCAACTACGGTGTAATAAAGAATAATACTGAGTTTATGAAAAAGTAGGGGAATTACATTTGTATCTTGAAGAACTATGCTACATATAATTACTAAGAATGCATATGCTTTTAGTTCTCCCCTGAAGGTAGGTCACAAACCTACCTATGGAGATTAATGTCAACAGAAGTAAAGAAAAAATATGCGTACAAAAATCTACAGAGATGTCTTGTTAAAAAATGACAAATGAGGATAGTGAAGAACCTTTACTGCAAATTCTGAGTTGCACTGTTGCAAAATCTTTGTTAACAGCTAATTTTAAGAAAAAGGACTTGTCTCAGAAAAAAAAAAGAATACAATCGCTCTGCAGGACATTTAGCAAATATTATGCTTATTAGCACTCTATAGTCAGTAAACATTAAAATTCAAGTCTGTACTGTAATGGGTCCTACATTTTACTGTCTTCTGTAACAGTGATTTAGACATACATACATACATATGCGAGAAATGCATTCCACATTAGCCATGAAGAGTAAGACTAGCAAGTATAACTTTCCTTTATTTCATCTGCCCTCTATAACTGGCCTCTGCAGTCGTGTGACTGCACCAAAACTGAATGAACCCGATGACTCCACTAGATGCAATCCGGCTCCAGCCGGAATCCAGACACCTCATATTTCATGCGTTGCCTAGGAACGACCAATGGGAGGGACCTCAAACACCAATAACTGATTGCCTGGAGGAAGAACTAACATCAGCACTCACATCTTTGTTTGCTTTTTATAGCAGCCTGTCGTGTAATACTATAGTTTGTTTGCATTCTTTTTATTTATTTATTTTATTTTCGAAACACAAGGATTACAATTCATAGCCAACCTCTGAAATAACTGTAGCTAAACTGTTTTTATGTGAACGTTTACTATCAAACAGTTCAATAAAGGAAACTGGGGGCTCTTATTTTTGTAGATTTTAACTAAAAATCTTTTCTTGCCTTTAAGTCAAGTCAGCAGTATTTTCACTGCCTATTTCATTAAGAACCCCCAATTTAAGCACATCCCGATGTGAGATAAAAAATGACAAGGTGGTTGACAATCTCATAAGTGAGAAAAAACACATACTGCTCCAAACCACAGTTTCAGCAGAACAACAATTTCAGAGAAACACTCAGGAGAAGAAACGTTTGATTTTAGTGCTTTCGTTTTAATAAGTACAAAATTTCTTCATATGAATACGTAAAGCTTTTTAACTGCCTTGGATTTTTCACAGTTTTATCTGAAGAAGTTTTGTACTTATTAAAACAAAAGTGCTAAAATCAAATGTTTCTTCCAGCTTCTGAGTGTTTCTCTGGAATTGTTGTTCTGCTGGTTCTGTAGTTTGGAGCCTCTGCAGTACGTATTTTTTCTTGGTTTGTTTAATCTGCGTTGGAATGTCGTGACTAGTGCATGGAAAGGGATTAAAAAAGAAAAACGAGCACACATACTCCTTTTTGGTATTTATGCTGCATTTCTTTCACTTTCTTAAGTCTAAATTTTGATTTCTGTCATTTTATTTTGATTTGAGTGTTATAACCATGAATAAATAAGCAATGCATGCATGAGTGCATGTGGGTGTGTGTGTGTGCATGCATACACATTTGTGTGTATATCTGTCTGTCTGTGCACATGCATGTGTGTCTGTTTCATCAGCAATGGAGGCTGTCACTATAACTGTGTCTGTACGAGCACAACAGTATGTACCTGTGTTTACCTCTGCTATTTTAATGTTAGACTATGTAAACACTAAGGATCTTCTTTCTCTGCCATCACAGCTGCATAAAAACCTGCAGTGACTCCTAGTGGTATATATATCAGGATTCATCTTACTACATAAATGGATATTTATGCAATGCCAAATATTTTACAAGTGATAAATCACTGCTGAAGGACATCCACAGTGAATAATGCTGTGTGAGGCTCGTGGTATAATATAATAGCAATGAATTAGCTGTTTTCAAGATGCAAGAGGCATAGGTTTGATTCCTACAGCCTTACCTTGCTGTTGGTGTGATAATGAGCAACTCAACTAATGTCTTCTGCATTTCCAAGTCTTCACTGGTAGCTGCTGTGCTGATTATGTAATATATCATCAGTAACAGAAACAAAGCAATATAAGCCCACTCAAATTCTGGTTGTCCTTATGCAACAGAAATCATCCAGAAACAATGACCTTTGCAGTTATAGAAACATCCACACCCAAAGCTGATGGGCATGTATCATATAAAAGAGAAAAGCTTTCAAAATACAATTGATTGTGTCACAATAAAAAAAAAAAAAACACTGATGAGCTGTTTCTTTGCTATAACTGGTTCTGGAAAGCCATAATTAAGTTGTGGTAGCATGCATGCATATAAGAAAAAAAAAGTAATCTCCGTGGTATCCCCGAAGTCTCAAAACAACCCACTAAAGTGTAGTGGGTCCAAAAACAAAACAGTGTAAGAAACTTCTCTGTGTGGAAGATTTTCAGTCCATATATTTCTAGTTAATCACTGTATATTAATCAGATCAGACAACAGTAGTAGAAGTAGCAAACTTAAAGTCAAAACAAAACAAAAAATAATAATAGAAAATGTATAATTGTACAGCATTACTAAGTATTCGAAAGTAATCCAAGCAAGGCAGGCAGTCTGTTTCCAGTCAAAAATCCTTTATTAAGTACACAGACGTGTGTACTTAATAAAGGATTTTCGACTGGAAACACACTACCTGCCTTGCTTGGATTGCTTTCGAATACTTAGTAATGCTGTACAATTATACATTTTCTATTATTTGTTTTTGTTTTGTTTTGACTTAAGACGAGTTTAAGTTCGCTACTTCTACTACTGTTGTTTGATCTGATTAATATACAGTGATTAACTAGAAATATATGGACTGAAAATCTTCCACACAGAGAAGTTTCTTACACTGTTTCATATAAGAAAAAAAAAACTCAGACCCCCCACCCGTAGGAAGGATGAGCTGGTCAGCCCTCCAACTGATTTGTTGTCTTTGTATTCACACTCCCTTTCTTGGTATCGCATCACAGGAGCAAATGTAGAAAAAAGGAATCAAGAGCATTGAACTGCTAATGACACAAGACTGGAAACCCAGTCTCAACAAAAAGCTGTGATCCCTTATCAAATCCTCTTAAGCCAGCTATAAAGGCAGAATTGCGGCTGACTCCAAAAACAACCACAAAGCCTTCTATAACTATATCAAAAACCTCAAAGGCAATACTCAGATTTGCTCTGAGTTACTGCACAATGTCACGTCCTATATTGAGCCAACAGATATAGCCAACATACAGGCCAACAGATTCAGTGCCAACTTTACCCCCGCCCCCCAGGGCCCTATCACAATACCAGAAGAAAGCCTGGTACCCACCATTTCTGAGGCAGAAGTAAAAGCTGCATTGTCCAAAGCTAAGAATACAGCATCCATGGGACCTGATAACATCCTTGGCTGCTTACACCCGCTCAGAAGAACCATCAGCTTTAATATAAAAATCCACACTGACTAAGTGCTTTCACCCACAGTTGGGCTTCTTCAGAGTCAGTAAGCAGTAACAAAATAATCACTTAAATACCATTTAAACACAATTAATCACATGAGTACCTATAAGTAGTTAAAAAATTAACCCTCTAATGTCCAGTTCATTTCAACTCAACCCTGGTATTTACTTATACATCAAAATGCATATATATATATATATATATATATATATATATATATATATATATATATATATACCATTAAATAAGTATATATCACACTAGTTTAATTTTTTAAATACGTATAGGCACTCATGTGATTAATTGTGTTTAAATGGTATTTAAGTGATTATTTTGTTACTGTTTACTGATTGAAGAAGCCCAACTGTGGGTGAAAGCGCTTAGTCAGTGTGGATTTTTATATTAAAGCTGATGGTTCTTCTGATGTGGGTCTGTTTTTTCTTACCACATCTGTGTGTCCTGTTTAATCACAGCCTTACCTCAGGCTATGTCCCTAATGAATGGCACACTACTACAGTCATCCTGCTCCATAAAGGGGGAGCAACTACAGACCCTGGGAACTATTGCCCCATTAGCCTGATGAGTCTGGTATGCAAAGCTATGGAGCACATCATCATGGACCTGCTTAACAAAGATATAGACAATCTCCAAACTCTTAACCCCATACAGTTTGGCTTTGTCAAGGGGAGATCCTACCTGCTGAACCTGGTTGACTTCTTCGAGGCAGTCACCCATGCTGTGGATGAGGCTAAGGCAGTGCATACAGCCCAGCTCGACCTGGCCAAGGCCTTTGATACCATTCCCCACTCAGGTATCATAGATAAACTCACCAAACTAGGCATCAATCCATACATCACTAGGTGGGTTCCAAATTGGCTCACATGTAGGACCCACAGAGTGAAAATTGTGGATGCCAAGTCAGACTGTCTACCAGTTATGAGTGGAGTCCACAGGGCTCTCCTGTTTGGCACCTACTTCTCAGAAGTCCAGGCCAACACAGAAGGACTTTGGCTGACCAAGTTCTCTGATGACTGCAAGCTAAGAGTCACTATCAACTCCCCAAGTGATGCAGACATCCTACAGAAGGGCCTCTCTAAGACCAATGACTGGTGTCGGAACCATGGCCTGAAGCTTAACACCAAAAAATATGTTATCACCCCCTTTGGAAAAAAACTCAGTTCCACGAATGACCACGTTTATGGGAGCACACTGAACACTGAAGGGGCCATAAGAGATCTGGGGACCCAAGTCAACAGCCACCTCACTTTCGACCACCACATTGCCACTGTGGTCAGAAAGTCCTACGTAGCACATCTTATAACCAAAGGTTTTGCATCCAGGAAGAAAGAGGTCATCATCCCTCTCTACTCATCCTTCATTAGACCAATCATCGAATATAACACCCTGCTTAGCATGTACCTGACCAGACACCTACAACAGCTGGACAGGCCACAAAAGTATCTCACAAAAAGGATCTTAGGCCTTAAACACATGTCCTACATGGACAGACTCAAGAAACTTCAGCTGTTCTCAGTCTCTTATCGTCTACTTAGAGGTGATCTCTACTTGACTTACAAAGCCATGTCGACCCAGCCCTACTTGAAATGCTACACCTAAAGAAATCCCATTCCCCCCACACTGCACACTCCAGAGATCACAACCTCATTACCACAATTAACAGAACATGCTGGAGAGACAGGTTCATCTCCCAAAGACTGCCTATACTCTGGAATAAGCTTCCTATTCATGTCAAGCAGAGCACCTCGCTGGCCCTCTTCAAGAGAAATCTTGACAAGTGGATTGGTAACAGAAGGTTCACTCCAGGAATCATTCCAGTTGCCCTACTGGATAGGGGTACTGTGAACTAACATCGGGTGTCACGGTGCCTCGGCAATGTTTTTGGGATAGGCTTGTAAAGGCTCCAGGGCCATTAGCCTAGTACAGACCTGTGAACCTATTCAGTTTCTGGTGTGTTGATGGCAGTAGACCTTTGCATCTGCACAGTACAGGTGTCTGTTTCTTTCTTTAGGACTGAGAATTTAGTAGATAGAATTAGACCATATAACTGCTAACTGGGCTTAATTCCATTATACTTTATTTACACACTGTGTCACCTAAGCAGACAGTGCTCTCGAGTTGCCACTGAAAAGATGTATTGTCCATAGTAGGTTTACATTTTTAAGATATGAATAAAAATATGTAAGGCAGAGACAGTACCCTGGTGAAAAAAACATTGTGCCCTGGTTGGTTCTATCTTGGTAGCACGAAGCCAGTGGCAAACAGCGAGTTCTATGGTACATTTTTTTATGTTTCAGCAAAACGTATTCATTTTCCTTTGTTTTCATTGCAGGTTCAGAATTTTACAAATTACACAGAGGGCCAGGTGAAGCACATCCACAGGACTGTCAGCAAGTTCTTTCCATCTGCATGGCCTTCTGTCAAAATTGATATACTGTTGCACATTAAGCACCAGATTCTCCAACCTCCCTAATAAAACATTTTCATTTTTACAATGCAAGCTGTTAGCATAGTTGAAATACATAATGCAGTAGGACTATGTAACAATACAAAACTTAAATGATTTGTTTATTTTCAGGGATGCACAAGCCAGTGTATTTCTTTGTGCCGGTCCCAAGCCAGGATAAATGGGAAGGGTTGCATCAGGAAGGGCATCCAACGTAAAACCTCTGCCAAATGTCTTATGCGGAGAACATTTCATATTTCCATACCGGATCGGTCGAGGCCTGGGTTAACAATGACTGCCACCAGTACTGTTAGCCAACAGTGTGTTGGCGGAAATTGGGCTACTGTTGGCCGAAGGAGAAGAGGAGAGGGAAGGCATGCCCGAAGGCAGGAAGAGAGGAAGAAGGTTAGGAGTGTAGTAGTGAGGGTAGGAACTTTGAATGTTGGCAGTATGACTGGTATAGGGAGAGAGCTAGCTGATATGATGGAGAGAAGGAAGGTTGATATATTGTGCGTACAAGAGACCAGATGGAAGGGAAGTAAGGCCAGGTGTATAGAAGGCAGGTTCAAATTGTTCTATAATGGTGTGGATGGCAGGAGAAATTGGGTAGGGGTTATACTAAAGGAACAGTATGCCAAGAGTGTTTTGGAGGTGAAGAGAGTGTCTGATAGAGTGATGTTTATGAAGCTTGAAATTGATGGTGTAATGATGAATGTTGTTAGTGCATATGCACCACAAGTTGGGTGTGCGATAGATGAGAAAGAAAAATTTTGGAGGGAGTTGGATGAAGCGGTGGTGAGTGTACCTAAGTGTGAGAGACTAGTGATTGGAGCAGACTTCAATGTGCATGCTGGTGAAGTGAACAGAGCGGATGAGGAATTGATGGGTAGGTATGGTGTTAAGGAGAGGAATGCAGAAGGTCAGATGATTGTGGATTTTGCAAAAAGGATGGACATGGCTGTGGTGAATACGTATTTAAAGAAGAGGGAGGAGCATAGGGTGATGTACAAGAGTGGAGGAAGATGCACACAGGTGGATTATATCCTATGTAGGAGGGCCAGTCTGAAGGAGACTGGAGACTGTAAAGTGGTGACAGGGGAAAGTGTAGTTAAGCAGCATAGAATGGTAGTCTGTAGGATGACGTTGGTGATCAAGAAGAGGAGGAGGAGTGTGAAAGCAGTGCCAATGATTAAATGGTGGAATATAAAAAAAAGGGTGATTGTGAGGTGGAGTTCAGGGAAGAGTTAAGACAGGCACTGGGAGGCAGTGAAGAGTTACCGAATAGCTGGGTAACTACAGCAGAGCTAGTAAGGGAGACTGCTAGAAAGGTGTTTGGTGTGACATCTGGACAGAGGAAGGAGGACAAGAAGACATGGTGGTGGAATGAGCATGTACAGGAGAGTATACAGAGGAAGAGGCTGGCGAAGAAGAAGTGGGATTGTCAAAGAGATGAAGAAAGTAGACAAGGGTATAAGGAGATGAGGTGCATGGCAAAGAGAGAGGTGGCAAAGGCTAAGGATAAGGTATATGTAGAGTTGTATGAGAGATTAGACACTAAAGAGGGAGAAAAGGACCTCTACCAATTGGCTAGACAGAGGGACAGAGCTGGGAAAGATGTGCAGCAGGTAAGGGTGATAAAGGATAGTGAGGGAAAGGTACTCACAAGAGAGGAGAGTGTGTTGAGTAGATGGAAAGAGTACTTTGAAGGGCTGATGAATGATGAGAATGAGAGAGAGAGAAGGTTGGATGATGTGGGGATAGTGAATCAGGAAGTGAAACAGATTAGCAAGGAGGAAGTAAGGACAGCTATGTAGAGGATGAAGAATGGAAAGGCTGTTGGCCCAGATGACATAACAGTGGAAGCATGGAGGTGCTTAGGAGAAATGGCAGTGGAATTTTTAACCAGATTGTTTAATGAAATTTTGGAAAGTCAGAGGATGCCTGAGGAGTGGAGAAAAAGTGTTTTGGTACCTATCTTTAAGAATAAGGGTGATGTGCAGAGCTGCAGTAACTACAGAGGGATACAATTAATCAGTCACAGCTTGAAGTTATGGAAATAGTAATTGAAGCTAGGTTAAGAAGGGAGGTGATGATTAGTGATCAGCAGTATGGTTTCATGCCAGGAATGAGTACTACAGATGCAATGTTTGCTCTGAGAATGTTGATGGAGAAATACAGAGAAGGTCAGAAGGAGTTGCATTGTGTCTTTGTGGACTTAGAGAAAGCATATGACAGGGTGCCTAGAGAGGAGTTGTGGTATTGTATGAGGAAGTCGGAAGTGGCAGAGAAGTATGTAAGAGTGGTACAGGATATGTACGAGGGTAGTGCAATATTGGTGAGGACTGCGGTGTGAGTGACAGATACGTTTAAGGTGGAGGTGGGATTACATCAAGGATCAGCTCTGAGCCCTGTCTTATTTGCAGTGGTGATGGACAGGTTGACAGATGAGATCAGACAGGAGGCCCCGTGGACTATGATGTTTGCAGATGACATTGTGATATGTAGTGAGAGTAGGGACCAGGTTGAGGAGACCCTGGAGAGGTGGAGATATGCTTTAGAGATGAGAGGTATGAAGGTCAGCAGGGCTAAAACAGAATATACGTGTGTAAATGAGAGGGAGGGTAGAGGAATGGTGAGGATGCAGGGAGTAGAGTTGGTAAAGGTGGATGAGTTTAAGTACTTCGGATCAACAGTTTAGAGTAATGGTGAGTGTGGAAGAGAGGTGAAGAAGAGAGTACAAGCAGGGTGGAATGGGTGGAGAAGAGTGTCAGGAGTGATTTGTGACAGACGGGTACCAATAAGAGTAAAAGGGAAGGTCTACAAGAGGGTAGTGAGACCAGCTATGTTATATGGGTTGGAGATGGTGGCACTGACAAAAAGGCAGGCGTCAGAGCTGGATGTGGCAGAGTTGAAGATGTTAAGATTTGCACTGGGTGTGACTAGGATGGACAGAATTAGGAATCAGTATATTAGAGAGTCAGCTCAGGTAGGACAGTTTGGAGACAAAACAAGAGAGTTGAGACTGCGTTGGTTTGGAAATGTGCTGAGGAGGGATGCTGGGTATATTGGGAAAAGGACACTAAGGATGGAGCTGCCAGGTAAGAGGAAAAGAGAAAGGCCTAAGATAAGGTTTATGGATGTGGTGAGAGAGGACATGCAGGTGGTTGGTGTGAAAGAGCATGATGCAGAGGACAGGAAGAAATGGAAACAGATGAGCCGCTGTGGCGACCCCTAATGGCAACAACCAAAAGAAGATGATGAGTGAGCTCAGAACCTATTACTTTAAGGTGGTAAGAAGTGAAATTTTGCACAAAAAAAAAAACAACAAAATGAAAGCCTGGTTGAAGCTACAAGTTCCAGGAAAACTATACGGTAGTAGTATGGGAAATTCAAAATGCTGCTTAAAAGAACTGTGGTATTCCAGCAGCAAAGCAGTGAAATACTGTGTGTCAAAAATCCGGAGGACTTTTGCAAATCCATCGATTCAGTTTTGCTGTACATTGTTTTATAGTTATTAAGCCCACAACGTATCTCTAAACTGCATAATTTTTATATACAACCTTAATAGCATAAAGTAAAAAATATGTGTCTGTATGGTGTAGTTTAGCAACAGTCAATCACAAAAAAGTAAACATATAATTAGAATCCAGTGGCTAAGGAAGAAAGAGTCAAGTAAGGCTGCACCCAGCCCCCCCCTCCCCCCATCACCTCTGATATCTCGGTAAAATGTGAGCAGTATATTTAGGATCAAATATTGAATTGCAGATTATTTTAATATAATCTTTTTATAGTGTTTGTATACAAGCATGAACTAACCTTATAGCTTTTTTGTGCATGTTTAAACCAAAATATGAACCACAGGCACATTTTTGAATGCCTTCGAAGAATATTTGAAAGGCTATTTTAACAGTAACTGCAGTTAATGGCTCTGCCAACCACTGTCCAAGGTGAGGGGTTGATATGTCCAGCAAACACAGGGAGTTGTGACCTTGTCCTTTTCGTCCACCAGACACCAAAGGAGAGTGACATTTACCAAATGCTAGGGTCAATAAATATTAAGACCATGAGCAGTTTTACTATCTGTGGCCTCACAATAGTGTAATAAGGCTGGGGTCCTAAGCAAGGCTAAGAGACAGCTGCCAGTCTGGTGACATTGTGAAGGATGTTAGGTGTTATTCTGCTCACAGCTTGAAGGTTGGCCATGAGGGGGATGCATGGCCTAGGCTTGCTTTCATATTCTTGCTGCTACACAGCATTCCCATGGAAAAGCTGGGAGAGATGTATTTATTTATTTGTATTTATTTTCCAGGGTAAAGCACTGATCTCCCTGGACCTTGTCCAGACTCAGCCTAGGAGTGGTGTCTGTTTAAGTAACTTGCTGAGAGTCACATAGTTAGGCAGTAAAGGCTGAAGGAATCAAACCTTGCACCACTGGACCACAGGAAACAGCTTGTTAACAGATCCTTGATCCTCCAAGCCAAATTGACAGACATGACTTATACTCATACATGTCCACGAAAGGTTGATGTCATGCAATGATAATGTGTGGGAATGTGCACAACTGTGACAGACTGGATGTCATCCCCATGACTACAGAGCTATTTACAGTGGATAAGATAAATAAAAAAAGCCCTACAGGGCAATTGCTGGCAGACTTTATTTATTTATTTATTTATTTATTTGCTTGCTTGCATTACTTTACCAGGGTAGCAAAATAAAAAACAGAAATTACAATTACCAGTATCAGAGCCTTCCTTGGAATAAACTCAATCAGGGTTCTTGGCAAGTTTAATAGAGTGAGATGGAAAGAATAAATAGTGTGAGGGAGAATCATAGCATGATACAGCCTCCAAGTAGAGACTACAGGAGTACTCTATTAAAATAGAGAGAAACAAAAAGTCAAACATGATTAATAGAGATGGGTAGGACATTTAGTAAAATTAGCAGAAATGGGAAACCAAACAAGATTAAAAATGCTGGGAAGGACAGCAGAAAAAACAGACATTGCAGACATGCAATGTCACCCTGCAAGATTACCACCAGCATCAAATACCCTGCATGCTATACTGATGGAATCAAAAACATCAGCAAAGCTGAAAGTGTCTGTGACAAATGGAGGGATTCCCAGCCCAGCTAGCTGGAATTTTGTAAATAATTATATGTCATTGGTGAATATCAAAATGATTTATATAGGATGCTTGTGTTACAAACATATTAGAGCTGTATGTCATGTGTATATCAAACTGCTTGTACAGACATGTGTGTTGAAAAGGTATTTGTAGAGTGCTGTGTTTGAAATGTAACCACAGTGTGCTCTACTGGAAGAGAACAGAAATATACCTGCACTATTGTTACTATTTAAATGTATATGCTTAACAGAAGAAATTGGAGGGTTAACCTCAGTCCAGCAAACTTTAGAAAAATATCTGAAATTAAATTACTTTATAGGACATAATAAAGATCATGGGCAGGATTCACGAAAGCTTGCACGGAGTGTAAGAGACGTGCAACACTCCATGCAAGCCTCGCGATCCAGGAACAGCCCTAAACTCCGTGTAAGAGACCAGCTAAAACGTCTCTTACACAGACTGGGCATGGACATGCTAAATACCTCACTTGCATCCGAAAGGTATGCAAATGAGGTATATTAGCGATCCACGAAGCAGAAACCAGTCCGTGTAGGAGACGTTTTAGCTGCAGAAATGTACTCAGTTGACAACTGAGTACATTTCTGCAAAATCCACAACGGAGCAATGTCAGCTCTAAAAAAAGGTTGCATATGATTCAGGCAGCATGCCAATGGCCAAATATGTGGCCATTGGCAAGATAACCCGATGCAAAAATATTAAAAATATATATATTTTTTTTCAGCGATCGCCCATGTTTAAACCCAGCGCAGCCCCGCGCAAATGGGCTGCGTTGTATAAAACCATAAAAAAGAAGGTTATAAACCCACAAATGTGGGTCTCATGCAATACATGGAATGACAATGCAGGGACCATCAGACTAAAACCAACATGGCCACTGTGTAGTGGTTGCTAAGGGTGGAAGCTGAGTCTAAGACATGTAACTAAGCATTAGTAGGCAATCTCATGTAAATGAGGGTTCGGATACTGAATCTCACAGTCACATACCAAATGAGCACAGTCTGAGTAGTGTAAGAGATACAAAAGGGGGAGGAATAGAGTAGGAGACAGGTGACATCACAGGGGGGAATGGTAGAAAGAAATGCAGTTCATTGGAGGCCAGTGTAACATGACAGATGACAGGCACAGATCATGGAAAGAGGTGTGCCACTAGATAAGTCATGGAAAGCCAAGAAATGGAAGGTGTACACTGTTACCTACACCAAAGTTCCTTGCTGGCCGTGCATGCGCACATGTGCGTGCCATGAAGCGCGAGTAGGACAGTGTGCGCGTGTGTAAGGCAGGCTGAGTATGTTGGAGGCTGTTGGCAGACGTGTAACAGTGTTTGCGCGGGTATACGCATGTTTAAACCTGAATAAGTAGATTCTGAACCGTGTAAGCACGTGTGCGTGTGTGTAAGCCACTGTGAGCGTGTTTCAGATAGTATGCAAGTTGCTCCCCCCTGAGGAAACAGAGAGGAAAAAGGAAGCAACAGAATAAATAGGAAGCTAGCAGGGATAACTGCTGAAGCTAGCAGGTGAAAACAATTAGAAGTAGGCAATTACACAGGCAGAATAGTAGCCGAGCCCAGCACTTAAAACTCTGCAAACAGTAGTGCAGGATGTTTCCATTAAGAGACACTGCAAGACAGGAGTAAGCTAATAGAAGTGAAAACTGAAAAAGCTTCACTCAGAGCAGAAATGTTAGGGGCTGCCATAGCTGTCATAATGAGACATAGGCGACTTGCTGAGGGTGGCGACAATGCAGATGGTGCCAGACAACCCACAGTGAGGAGACGAAGAAGAGTGTACAGGCCCAGGGTCACCTACCACGGGTTACATGAGCTGGAGATAGTAGAGCGCTATAGAGTGGACAGAGAGCTCCTGCAACAAATTGTTGAGCTGTGCAGGCCACGCCTCACACACAGAACCAACAGAGGGGAACCCATCCCAGTGGAAACAAATGCATGTGTTGGCCTAAGAATACTAGCAATAGGTACCTTCCAGAGACCAACTGGCAATATGATGGGGATATCACAGGCATCAGCCTCCAGGGTACTACACCAGTTCCTGGATGCCATGTCAGCACATGTTGGTGATCATGTATATTTCCCCAATGCCCGTGAGGTATTGGCCAGCAATATGCGTCTCTTCCAGCAAATAGCGGAATACCCTGAGGTACTGGATGCTATAGACTGCACGCACATACGCATCAAAGCACCAGCCGGTGAGCGGGGTAGGGCCTAAATTAACCGCAAGGGCTTCCCCTCCATCAACTGCCAGGTTGTGTGTGATGCCCAGGGCATAATAATGAATGTGTGTGCTGGCTGCCCTGGGAGTTATCACGATTCCCACATCTGGCATTTGATGCAGCTGTACCAGACATTTGCCAATGGGGACATCCCACACGGACACCTAGTGGGGGAAGCAGGTTATGCACTGGAACCATGGCTGATGACACCCATCAGAAATGCACACACACACCTGAACAGGAACGCCATAATGAGGCACACGCACAGACACGTAATGTGATAGAGCGTGTGTTTGGGCTGCTCAAGTCATGGTTGCGGTGTCTGGACACATCTGGTGGAGCCTTGCAGTACACACCAACTACATGTACCCAAATTGTCATGGTATGTGCTATGCTACATAATATGATCTTGCAAAAACAGCTGCAGCAGGACCAGCATAGGGCCGGCCCAAACAGCCCCCCACCATTGCCAAGGCCATCACAGGCAGAGCGTGACTCGGAGGAGGAACAATATGAGCCTGCCCCAGTAGGCAGAAGGAGGCATGCCCAGTATGCCCTGGCCTTGGCAAAGAGGCAACGCATAGCACATACACTGGCTCAGTAGGAACCCTGGGAATGATACCCCTCTGACTCACTCATATAGTAACAGGGATGCCTAACATGACACAACCTGCTCTCAAACATGTACAGGGAGTGTAGTATGTGCATCCGACAGAGGCAGCCCTGCAGCACCACCTGAGGCATGATTGCCATGTGTTAAGCAATGTAACACCATCTAGTATATGCAAACATGAAGACCCTGCCTAACATCTCACCCTCACCAAGCATGATGCCACACTATGAAGACAAGAAGATCAAGTACAATAATTGGCTGAAGTAATGCAGTCAGTCAAAGGGGAGCCAATGTGTTACAGGCTGGGAAGATATGCGGAGTTTGACATGATGCACCACCTGCTAGGGGTAGCATGCACCTATCATGCCATGCCCCATGGATACTGGAAAAGGCTGTCAGTACCCACAGCATGCCCTGAATAGGTAAGTCTCAAAACACAAACCCAACCTCATAGGTTCTACAAGGGATAGGAACCTAGATGTAATGCTACCCCATGGCAGATGTATAAACAGCAAGATATGTGCAGTGTAAATGCACACAGTAATGAGAATGTAGATACCAGTCCTGTAATAGAGAACTGGGCAAGGCTCACATCAGCACCCTAACACTACCAGGTCACACCTCATACTGTGCTGTACAGCCGCAAAACATGGAACATGCTACAAAAGGAGGGTGACTAACAAGAAATGGCAAGGATAACCACACCCCCATGTTGGTACCACAGCAAGAAGCAGCATGGAATATCCATGGTCAAATACCAATGGCTAAAACTGCCACGCAGTATATAGCTTGCTGCAGACCACTGTCCTAATACCAGGAACAGCACCTGGCCTATGTTGGAATACATGAATATATCAAGCCCCCCAAACCACATTATATTGCCCGACTGAAAATACCCAGACATACACCGGTAGCATTGTACTAGCACCAACACAGTAGGAGAAAATTACTCAGATTCCATAAACCAAAATGCCCAGGAACAATGTACTACTCCCACAAGAGGGGTAAGCATACTGGATGTGATAATCAGCAACATGTGTACTGGATGGCAAGATGAGAAGTGTACCCCTCACTGGTAAGACTAGACCATAGAGTAAGCACACTGGATATACACACCCTGACCCCAGTCCCTGGCCAGAATACCACAGTGAAAAACATGTGTAAAGCATAGGTTGCAGCCCTCAAAACCAATGTTGAATCCACAAAAGGCCCTGTGCAAGTGCAGAATATGGGACACGCCACAGAACATGTTATACAGGAATTCCATGAACACAGCCAGGAATGCTTGGAGTATGCAATCACAAATAACAACAACACACAATGCCATACATGCAGGCATCTGGCATGCTGGCCTCCAGCCATTACCAAACCATGCAAGAGAATGAGGAAGATACCACATGATAGAGCAAACATAAAAAGGGAAGTAATCACTGACCAGTAGTATGGCAACAACATATGTCCACACATACAATCCACTAAGTCCAGCCACAACAAGTATAATCTATGAATCCAGAGGCAATGTGATGCCAGTACCAAGTACACAGACAACCACAACACCCCCCAATAAATACAAACATATGTGAAAGATGCATCCATGTATCCAAAGTAGAGGTTGAGCTCCAACAACTCAGTACTGTCAACACTAGTCAGGAGGAGAAGGTAACCACATACACCACAAACCCAGTCCCACATAGACCAACCACAACTGTAAACCAAACACATAAACACAGACAAATATTCCCGGAGGCCTTAATTACAAACACACCACACCAACAGATGCCTCCAAAGTAGATCACAAGCAACCACAACCTTCAAACATAGCACATGCAACGAATAGTGCATAAAGCTGGTGTGCCAAACAGTCACAGGCCCAAAGGAGAAACAACATGCCTGATACAGTCGTAATAGGTGCCTGTATAGGCAGACACACAGCTGTCCCACTCACCAGACTGAACAAGGGAAAGGGTAGAGTAAGCTGCTTGTAGGTAGCCACAAAATGCCACTTAACACAAGTACGCTTGTCACCCCAAAGCAAGCAGAAATATGATGCACTCAATGTCCATGCTGGTGTGAATTACCTGAGATGTACCTCCCTGGTCAACATCAAATGAGACATGTATGGTCCCTCCGAGTATGTACCCCAGGGCGGGATGACACTGGCTGTGTGCAGCATCCAACCCTCACCAAGAATGATGCCACAGTACAAACACAGAATGCTCATGTTTAACAGCTGGCACAGTTACAGCTGTCAGTCCAAGAGGGTATAATGTGTGTCTGCTTGAGATGTCAAGCATGACAAGCCATGCTGCTGTTACAGGGGTGGCTGTCAGCTGTTACCCATGTGCGTCTGGATACTGGATAAGGCCTTTGCTGCCTCCATAGAGCCGTATGTAGGCAAGGCCAAAAAGACTACCCACCACCCTAGAAAACATAAGTGGTAGGAAACATAAGGGTAATGCTGACCAATGCCAGATGTGTAAACTGCAATATGCATGCCCCTGAGGCACTTCTCATTATGGAGAACATTGATGCCTGTCCAGTGACAGAAGCCTGCTGCAGGCCTAGTGATAGCACAACAGCACTACTAGGTTATACCACATACCATGTGTTATGGCCCCAACACCTGCACCAAGACATCAAAGGAGGGGGAGTATCCATATGCAGCACAGACACCCATATAGCCAGGTAACTGACAATGCACAAAGCAGCGGACACCACCCATGTGCACATAACTGTAGTCAAAACTTCTGTACAGTCTGTAGCATGCGACAGACCACACTCTCACACACAAGAACCCCACCCAGACATCCGAAGACACTGGACAGTATGGATGTCCCACCAAATATCAGACAAGGTACACAAAGTACTACATAGGTGTCAAACCATTATGTATGCAAGGAGTCATCAGGGACCTAGGGACACAGGTCAACATTAATCTGTCATGTGACAGCCAAAATGCCAATGTGGCTATGAAGACTGTTGATACGGGACACCGTATCATGAAAGGATTCACACCAACATCAACAGAGGTCACTGTGCCACTGTACTGTTCCCTTATCAGACCCATAATCTAGTACAATGACTCATATGGGATGTACCATACGTGACACCTGCAGCGGTTCGGAAGACCTCATAGTTACCCCACCAACCGGATAAAGGGTGTGAAATATATGTCATATACTGCCTGGCTGTAGACACCCCAGCTGACTTCAGTCACACACTGCCTACACAGAGGCATTGTATGTCTGTTGTACCAGGCCATGTCCAGCACAGGAGTAATGGACATGCTACACCACAGGAAATCAAAGCCATTGGAGCTGTGAGAGTCACAGATGTCAACCTCAACACATAATGAAATAAGATGTGCTGGAGGGACAGATACATAACCCATAGGCTCCCCACACCCAGAAACAGGATCCCAATCCATGGTAGGCAGAGCCCCTAACTGACACCCCTCAACAGGAATATTGCCAAGTGGATGGATGACCGTACAAGTATACTGGGGGTCCCCACTGTGTCATGACCAGACAGAGGCACAGTGAAGAACCTCATAAATGGCCATAATTGAACATAGCAAGGGGTGGCGAAAGACACACACACTCTAGCTAGGCTTACTAATGGCCTAGGGTGTCTAGCCTACTATGAACCCATGAACCTATGAAGATACAACACGTACAGGACACTAAGGATAATCACAAGGCTTACCCAACTGATGTTAGGAACCATGTTGGGCATCCACAGATATGCTCCAAATCACACAGATATTACAAACAACATACCAAACACACACACATATTGCTAACATACAACCTGTCAGGTGCAGTGCAAACACCCCCCCCCCCGAGTGCAAAATACCTATCCCAGCAGATGGTCCCCTGACATTGCAGATGCTGAGGTAACAGCCATCATCTGCAAAGCAGAACACACAGCAGCAAAGGTATGTGATGGTGTCCTGTGCTGAGGCCAACATGGACCCCAAGAGTAATGGAATGCAAAATCACACTACTGGCCAATGTCAGCCTTACCACAGGATATGTACCCAAAGAGCAGTGTACAACAACAGTGGTCCATCACAACAAAGGTGTTGCCTGAATGGATACTCCAAACTACCACCCCAGGATCCTGACAAGCTTGTTCTGCACAGCTATGAAAAGGATCAGTATGTACCGCAGACAGAAGGCTAATGTGGACCTACTGATACTGGACCCTATACACTGTGGCTGTTGTAACTGCAGAACCAGCCCCTAAACATGTCTGACCCATTTGAAGCAGTCATTAAGGTCATTGATGAGGGCTATGTGGTCCACACAGCGTAGCTGGACTGTGCACATGCTTCTAGACAATACCATATGTGTTCAGTATGGATATGTTCACCAGCTTAAATATACACCCCTATGTCAGTAGAAGGGTTGCAAAGCAGACCAAGGACAGAACTGACATGGTCAGACATGCCGCATCCATGTCACACTACAAAGCGGATATGAGTGGCATCCCACAAGGCCTGGTCTTGCCCCCCCCCACCCCCGTTCTGTATACATGTCCCATAGGTATAGGCCAACATGGAAGGACTGTGACTGAGCATGTATGCAGAGGAGTACAAACAGCCCACCATATCCGACCCCCAGCTGACACAAGCAACCCACAAAAGGGCCACCTACAAACTGACAACTGTAGCCATAGCCATGTCAGCAAGCTAATCGCAGAACTGTGTATAGACAACCACCGTGGATATACAGTAAGTGCCCACAAATTACTACACAGGTGTTAACCCATGAGGCACCTAACATGTAATGTGAGACCTGGGTACAAAAGGTGATAAATATCCTGCACTGGACAAACATGTGTCTGTAGTGTTCGCAGAAACATGTACCATATACCCACCCAAACATGAAGGCTGGCAGATGTAGATAAGGGGAACTCACTCTGGCTCTGCAGCCATCCTCCATCAGCATCACAACTGACTACAATAGCCCCTGTGGGATATACCGCAGCAGGCACCTCCAACAACTGTAAAGTCCACAACAGTACCCCACCAAGAGTAGCAAAGAGCCTGAACAGATGCCATGTGTTGCCTGAGTAAACAAACTGCAACCCCACACACCGCCATTCTTCCCAGCTACAGGAAAGCTGTGCCTGATGTATGAAGCCATGTCCAACCTGGAATGAATGAACATGTTGCACCTTGTACAATCTGAATGGCAGTGAGCTATGCACATGAGAGACCTGAACCCCAGCACTGACATACATAGGACAAGCTGTACAGAATGATCCATAACACAGAAGGCACCCCCACACTTCAGTAAACTCCTGGTACAGGTCAGCCAGAGTGCCACATATCGACACCCCTCAAGAGGCATCCTGATGAGTGTATGGGAAATGGTAGGCTACCCTGGGTATCACTGTTATGTCAGAGGTAGACAGAGGCACAGTATACCAACCATGACATATGTAATGGCAAACTTCAGTTACAATGTGTGTCGAAGGACAAACACACCCTGTGACTACCATCAGAAATGGCCTACAGAACATCGCTAGTGTTTGCCAATGTCCACCCATGTTGTGGAATACACTAGCAATGTTGGACAAGCCTGGTGTAGGTAGTCCATATCTGAACATATTGCAACATGGTCATATGTGCACAACTGGCCCCTACACAGTCTGTTGTGCTCACTATGAAGATGTCAAGCATTGATAGGACTAAAGCCCAGGATACTGTCCACTACAGTGAAAGTACCGAACCAGTACACTATATGATACTACAGTGTTAGGTCATTATGAAAGTATGTTGAGATCTGTCTGCAAAGTATCCCATGCAATTCCTGCAGGCACAGTATAATCCCTGTTGTGGCAGACACGAAGCAGTTGGCCAGTTAGTACACAACATGACACCCAGAACACAATCATAAACGTGCGATAATGTCGAAGGTCACACACACCCAAATATGTGTTGGACTTCAGAGTGCAACATATGGAAAGCTCACACTGGGCATGCTCGCACACTTTGATAAATGAGGCATATGTCAGACAACATGCCATGGAAAGGCTGAACTGGGCATGCTCACACACTTAGGCCATATCTCCGTGTAGCAGTTGGCCACACATATCTGGTATTTGTACGTGTCAGTCCAGAAACCAACCACAACACAGCAATCAGCCCAGTGCACACAGTAAATGACCACAGAGACATAAGTGATATAGTGGATCACTGTCATATGCAAACATCTGCCACAGATACACAAGTTGGTCATAGGAACAGGGAATGCTATGGCAATAAAGACCTGCAAACAGTAGAACAGCACAACAAATATTGTGCATCCGACAATTGAACATATGGGTGTAAAGGTCAATACAAGGCTTCTTGCCCCAGGGAATGACAGCTCAGCCAGAGTGTGCTTGGCATCTGCATCCCCAGGATAGTAGGCTACCGTGCCACTGTAAAGTAGGTCACAGAAGGCAACATGTGAGGCTAGTGAGCTGTGCCTCTGTCAAGCAGGGGCACTGTGGAGGTCTCAGGGATTGAATGTGCTAAGCCACAGCCATGTTGTCGGTGTGTGCTGTGAGAGGGTTGCCAAGGATCTCTGACAGTAGGTGTCCGTCAAGAACAGACTGAGGGGAGCCCTATCTGCATTCTCTGGATGATTCCACTGTCAACACTGTGTTGTAATGAGTATGTGTGAATGAAGTGCCGTGCTGGAACCGTCCACAGATGTCCTCCCTCTGTGGGCTACAGCTCTGCAATGTATTAGGTCACTCTGTCTGTTGAGCGGCATATATGGCGGTGTACAGCTGACAGGTGTCTTGTTGTGGAGCAGTCATGGGTATATGTGGGATAGCATGACCAATGCAAACTGTACACATGCTCATAGGATGCAAGTGTCAAGGATTATGCTGAGTGGCCAGTATAGTCCTCCAGCATGGGTCCTCTGAAGTCATCCACCCCAGTCTACACAAGTGTAGAGTCTGCTTGTGCTAAACACAGCTTGTGTGCAGTGACAACCTTGCCTGGGGGTGGAGATGAGATATGGATGTCCAGGGAAAGGTAGTCATGGTCAGATATCAACAATGGTGGTCTACCTCTGGTGTGGAACAGTGAGTACCCACGTTGCAGATGGACCGGTGCAATATGTATTCACCCATGTGGCTGTGGTGTGTGGTTCTGCCATAGGACATGGACCCACAAATTGTAGTGGCGGTAGGGTAAAGTGGTAGAGGCCTGAGTAGTTCTCACACACAATATGCCTGTACCTGATGTTAACAACTGGAATGGTGTATGTGAATACCTGCATATCCTGGCACTGTTCCCAGGGAAGCTAAGTGTGTGTCCTGGATGTGGGTGTGGTGTTCTGGACTGGTTGTGTTGTGTGTTACAGGTCCTGTGGTCCCAAAGCATGGTATAGAACATAACCTGCCAGTGCGATGTGCATATCTGACCCTGACGTAGGTGGCTGCAAATGCATATATATGCTATCCCCCACCTGACAGGTAGTACTACATCTACATACCTCTGTGGAAATAAAGATGTCAGCACCCTAGAAATACTACAGGTGCAGAACAGATGCCCAGTAATTCGGATAGTGCGCTCTGCGTCTCCCTCAAGTGTCATAATATAGTTAGGTAGGGGTTCAAATGCTCAGTGTGTGTGTGTGTGTGTGTGTGTGTGTGTGTGTGTGTGTGTGTGTGTGTGTGTGTGTGTGTGTGTGTGTGTGTGTGTGTGTGTGTGTGTGTGTGTGTGTGTGTGTGTGTGTGTGGGTGTGTGTGAAAGGCTGTAAGAGGGTAATGTCCCTTTTGGCAACTGGGAAAACACACTACAGGATGCACATTCCCCTTACTAAACACTGATGATGTCAGCACCCTATAAGTACAGCAGGAGAAGGGAAGCCTCCCAGTAATGCGAATAGCGCGCGCTGCTAATGCATTTGTCTCGAGTGTCATAACACAGTTAGGTAATGGTTTGAATCCTGCAAGTGTGTGTGTTTGGATAGGGGGGTTACTGTGTGTGAGAGAAATCCCCCTTTTGTCAACTGGGAGAACACACTACAGGATGCACACTCCCCTTTCTAAACACAGATGATGTCAGCACCCTATAAGTACAGCAGGAGAAGGCAAGCCTCCCAATAATGCGAATAGCGTGTTCCGCTAATGCGTCTGTCTCGAGTGTCATAACACAGTTACACAGATGATGTCAGCACCCTATAAGTACAGCAGGAGAAGGAAAGCCTCCTAGTAATGCGAATAGCGTGCTCTGCTAATGCATCTGTCTCGAGTGTCATAACACAGTTAGGTAGTAGTTTGAATCTTGCAAATGGCAAGTGTGTGTGTTTGGATGGGGGGGGTTACTCTGTGTGTGTGCAAATATGTGTGAGGGAAATGTCCCTTTTGGCAACTGGGAAAACACACTACAGGATGCACATTCCCCTTGCTAAACACTGATGATGTCAGCACCCTATAAGTACAGCAGGGGAAGGGAAACCTCCCAGTAATGTGAATAGCATGCTTTGCTAATGTGTCTATCTCAAGTGTCATAACATAGTTAGGTAGTGGTTGAAATCCTGTAAATGGCAAGTGTGTGTGTTTGGATGAGGGGGGGTTACTGTGTGTGTGCAAATATGTGTAAGGGAAATGTCCCTTTTGGCAACTGGGAGAACACACTACAGGATGCACACTCCCCTTTCTAAACACAGATGATGTCAGCACCCTATAAGTACAGCAGGAGAAGGGAAGCCTTCCAGTTATGCAAATATCGTGCTCTGCTAATACGTCCATCTCGAGTGTCATAACATAGTTAGGTAGTGGTTTGAATCATGCAAATGACAAGTGTGTGTGTTTGGATGAGGGGGGTTACTGTGTGTGTGCA
This sequence comes from Protopterus annectens, assembly GCF_019279795.1. NCBI lineage: Eukaryota > Metazoa > Chordata > Ceratodontiformes > Protopteridae > Protopterus > Protopterus annectens. Next base: position 155,692,030 of record NC_056741.1, read on the forward strand.
AATATGTGTGAGGGAAATGTCCCTTTTGGCAACTGGGAGAACACACTACAGGATGCACACTCCCCTTTCTAAAAACAGATGATGTCAGCACCCTATAAGTACAGCAGGAAAAGGGAAGCCTCACAGTAATGTGAATAGCTCACTCCGCTAATGCGTCCATCTCAAGTGTCATAACACAGTTAAGTAGTGGTTTGAATCCTGCAAATGGCAAGTGTGTTTGGACGGGGGGGGTTATTGTGTGTGTGCAAATATGTGTGAGGGAAATGTCCCTTTTGGCAACTGGGAGAACACACTACAGGATGCACACTCCCCTTTCTAAACACAGATGATGTCAGCACCCTATAAGTACAGCAGGAGAAGGGAAGCCTCCCAATATTGCAAATAGCGTGCTCCGCTCATGCGTCAGCCTCAAGTGTCATAACATAGTTAGGTAGTGGTTTGAATCCTGCAAATGGCAAATGTGTGTGTTTAGATGAGGGGGGTTGCTGTGTGTGTGCAAATTTGTGTGAGAAAAATCCTCCTTTTGGCAAATGGGAGAACACACTACAGGATGCTCACTCCCCTTTCTAAACACAGATGATGTCAGCACCCTATAAGTACAGCAGGAGAAAGGAAGCCTCCCAGTAATGTGAATAGCGCACTCTGCTAATGCGTTTCTCCTGAGTATCATAATGTAGTTAGGTAGGAGTTTAAAACCTGTAAATGACTTGTATGTGTGTTTGGATGTGGGGAGTTTGTGTGTGTGCATTTCCGTAGAAAAACATGTTAGTTTTGGCAATCAGGAGATCACACTACCTGATGCACATTACCCTTTCAAAATACTGATGTTGTCAGCACCCTATAAGTATAGCCAGAGAAGAGGAACTATCTAGTAAACCGAATAGTGCACTTTGCTAATGCGTCTCTCTCACGTGTCATGACTTAGTTAGGTAGGGGAATGAATTCTGCAAATGGCAAGTGTGCATGCGTGTGGGGGTAGTAGGGTGTGTGTAAATGCAAGTGTGAGAGAACAGATCCTTTTGGCAAATACTACAATACACCAGATGCTGCATACTCCCCCAGTAAACACAGGTGATGTCACCACACTATCAGCACAGCCAAACAGGGCTAGTTGGCTAGTAATGCCAATAGTGTGCTCTGCTACTGTGTCTATTACCATTGTCAGAGTACAGATAGGTATGTTTTGGTAACCCACAACTGTCACGTGTGGTTGTGTCACACAGTATGACCTTGTGTGGGTGCACATACCAATGCATGCCATTGCCTAAACCAGCAATGACATTGCACACATGATGTATGTGTGTGACACATACACATAAATACCTGTGACCTGCAGTAGTTACCATGTCTGACACATGCTTTGTGTGGATAAATGGTATTTGCAATGTATACCAATATGACTGTGTCTTACTGTGCAGGGTCCGCACGTGGTATGTCCCTATACAGTGTGGGTGTCTATGGTGAAAGACCTACAGCAGGGGATACACATCTGGTCTGGGCCATATAGTGTACATGTAGTCGATGTACAGGTGCTGCATGTTCCCACCTGTTGTGGTAGTGGTAACATGTCATTCCACTGCAATTCAGTGACCACATGCTGTGAACTCTTCAACTAGTGTGTTGTAGCTACAGTAATGCTCACACACAATGTTTGGCTGGATGCAGTATGGCCTTATAAACACAGTTCATGAGACTGTCATATTGCCGGTGTTGTCATGGAGGATAGGTGGTCTTCCTGTGTATGTGAGGGTTGTGTGTGCCAGGCTATGAGCCAGATGGCAGTCTGACACACTGTCAGCTGCACATGAGTAGGCCCTGATGATTTGTGCTGTGCCAACAACCTGGAGGTGTGTGTATCTGTGTTACCTTGGGATACCACCCCCCTATCCATGTGTGTTACATGTGTAGGGGACGACAGGCATGGTATGGGGCATAACCTGTCAGTGATGGGTAACACCTGTGAGCCATGAATCATGAATCTGGTACTGCACAGACATTGCAGTTCATCGTGCTGAGGGCAATGTCTGGTGCATGCATCTTCCGGTGTACACTGCTGTTGTTGTGTAGCAGCACTGTTAGTGTCCTAACCTGTGTGATACCCATGGAGGTCGCTATGTAAACCATGTCCTGCAGCATAAGGCAGTATGTGTGTACCAAGGAGCTTTGCCATTATACATCGGGCCGTGGGTGTCACGTGCAAGATGACCCATGCACATCATTGTGGCTTCCCTAGCATGTAAGCACACGTTGACAGCCAGTGGATACCCTATGAATGACAGTGGAGACTGAGCATAATGTAGACATACAACACCCTTCCCACATATAGTGGTAGAATACCTGGTGAGGGTATGTTGGCAACCAACATCAGGCTCATACTGGCCTGTGCCACATGCTGAGAGATCCATTCTATGTTCCCTATCATGTAGTCCAGGGAGGTATGTCTCAGGCAGCCACACTGGCATGGTCAATGAGTGAGTCATATCTGTCCATGCCTCTGACTGACCTGTATGCATGTGTGCTGTGGTGGACCATAGTGCCCCTGAGTCATATCACTGTGACCTTCACCAGATACAGCCTGTTGAGTGGGACCCCAGTGCAGCACACAAGACAGGTACCTGACACGTCTGTAGCAGATGTGTTGTGTAGCCCTACAGGCTGTGAGTGTGTGGCACAGGGGATGTGCGTGCCATGTGTGGCATGTGCTCTGTTCCGATGGAACATATGCCTGTGTGCCAGCTGCGGAGGTGTGTGATGCCCAGGCAGGCTGCTATTCTGAGTCCCCACGTATGCCCCAGTGTGTTCAGCATGCTGTCAGTGTGTGTCAATGTCTGACTGGTATTGTCGTCACTGTAATATATTGTATTGATTTATTTATTTATCCTACATTTGTTGACTGGGATAGCCCGACTGGATGCATGTCCATTTCCAGGGGAGGCCCATGGAGACAAGCTACAAGGGTAGAATATACAGCATTACATAATACTAGCATTACATATTACAAACAGATTATTTACAGAGATTACATAAGTAAGCAAGTCAAACATGTTCCACAGGTTAATGTTAGACCTGAGCACAAGTCAGGATTAAATTAAAATTGCACAGTAAAGTGGTTCACAGAAGTTACACATTTGAGTTAGCCAGGCTTGATACATTGACATAGTCAGTTAAGTGACAAATGTTGTTTGAGTCTACTGTTAAATTGACCTAAGGTGGACAGTAGGGTAATATCAGCTGGAAGTGAGTTCCAGGATCTACTTACAGGGTTTGCAAAGAGAGAATCACCAGCTGTGTTATTAAACTTGCTAGTCTGAAGTAGTACTTTGTTAGAGGATCGAAGTGGTCTAGGATTGTTATAGGGGGTGATAATATTTGAAGTGCAGGAGTATTATCTGGATTATAGAGGGTTTTATAGGCCATAATCAGTTGGTTATACTGTATTAGGCTGGGTATTGCAAGCCAACCAAGCTGATTTAGATTGATGCAATGATGTGTCCTAAAAGGCAGCCCAGTGGCAAACCTGGCAATGTGGTTGTAGCAAATTGAGTGTTTGTTAAGGACAGTCTTGTACATATTCGAGGGTAGAGGGGATGCATACAGAAGGGTTGAAACAAGGTGTGAGCGAGCTATGGCACCTTTAGCTGGAGGGGCTAGGAAGGCTTTAATTCTGTAAAGTGACCCTAGTTTTCTATTGATGGCTTTGATAATCTGGTTAACATGTATGTCACATTTGAGATTATTGTCTATGATGACACCTAATAGTTTCGGAGATGGGTCAGGGGAGATTATTGTGCCATCAGTTGATGTTATGGTAATGGTGAAAGTGGTAGACCTACGTGTTGGTGAAATAACAGCAGTTTAGTTTGATTGGGATTTAGGATCAGACGATGTTCAGAAAGCCAGTTTGCTATTGTATTAAAGGTGGTCTGGGTAGCTGACCATAACTCTACTGGAGATGTGGCTGAGCAGATCAGAGTAGAGTATTCAGCATATTGGATACAGGTGACTTTTGGGATGACAGTATAACGGTCGTTAATGAAGATGGAGAACAGCAAGGGCCCTAGTATAGAGCCTTGTGGTACTCTGAGGGTGTTAGGTAGAAGGTTAGAGAGTTTGTTCTGCCAGAGTCCAGCCTGCTGTCGACCATGCAGGTAGGATTGAAACCATTGGAAGGCTCCAGTATCTAGACAGTCTTTGCAGGGTGTGGAGTACAAGTTGGTGATCAACCATATCGTATGCCTTTGAAATATCCAAAAAGAGGGCTGCGGATATATAATTATTGTTGCAAGTATGGCTTATGGTGTTAGTAAAGGCTAGGAGGCCTGACGTAGTGCCGTGATGAGGACATAAGCCATGCTGAGTGTCTTCCATAATGCGAGTTTGGATTAGGTGGTGCATGACTTGTCTATGACGAAAGTTTCCATAATCTTTGCAAGTGGAGAGAGTATAGCTATTGTCCTATAATTGGAGACTTCAGTAGAGCTGCCTCCTTTGTGAAGTGGGATTACATATGACATTTTCCAGATGGTGGGAAAGTTAGATTCTAACATGGTTCCTTTGATTACTTTTGAGACGGGGTAAGCAATAGCATCATCTGGTTTTGATAGGTACTCGGCAGGGAGTTGATCAGCAGAAAGTGTAGTGGGTTTCACTGTTACAATCAAGGTATGGAGAAGTGAAGTGGTGACTGGTTGGCAGCTGGACACAAGTAGTTTTCTAGGGGTGCTACTTTCAGGACCAGGGGAGCTAGGAGGTAGATGGCTAGCTAGGGCCTGAAATGTTTCAGTAAAGAACTGGTCAAAACTATCAGGAACATCTTCAGGGGTATTATCAATAGTAGCAGCAGGGATTGGGGTTGACGTTTGTCCTGGACATAGTATATATGACATGCCACCTGACAGGGTATGGCATTACTGGGTTCAGAGAGACCAGTCCCCAGATTGGCTGTGTGGTGGCATCCCACACATGAGTTGTACGTTCCTGGCCAAGGGTGATGGCTGACTGCATACATGTGGCAGCTGTGACAATGACACATGACTCACATAATCCACAACTGGACCATAGAGGCGATTCACAGGTTACCTTTGCACATGCTACCCTAGTAGTGTGATTGCCATGGTGAGTACCAAAACATAGGGCCAATGGGGAACAACATACTGAAGGTGTGTATGTGTGGATGTACCGCTACTGTTTCATAGCACTGACATATATGACTGCACACGTGGGTAAATGCCAGGTAAGACGTGTGCAATGTGTCACAGACAACGTACATGCGTACAGGACAGACAGTGACGTTCTGTCATGTGTAAAGTTGACATATGTATCGTACGCTATGCAGGTGTCACTAGAAGTCTACAGAAGCACTGTAACTCTGCATTGCAGGTTTAAGCAGTGTTCCAGGGGACCCCAAGCGAACATGCATGCAAACAAAGCTACAGTAAACAGGGCTGGAAGTAGTGCATTATACAACAAAGAAGGGGTAACAATAACAGTAAGTAACAATGCAAATATGTAGGCACTATCAACATGTACCCAGGAATATGCAGCGCAGATGCCCATGGTAGAACCGATATTATGTCATACTTATTTGTGATTTGGATTACATTGGTACTGCACACATATCTACATGCGTGAACATCCACATGGCATAGTCGTTGTGGGCAACTTGACACCATTACTGTACATGTCCACCATTGCATATCACTGCTTGCGTTAGCTTTCCCCCTGTGCTACCCATGCATGCGGCTATCTGTTGACAATCTTACCACCGGCACGCAATTATGTGCAGCTGTTATACTTTGGTATGTACTATGGGTGCAGATAACAATTCAGGACATTCATACAGTTACTGCAGCAGGCATGCTGGGATAAACACACAGTCATAGCAGCACACTGTACTGTTACCAACATGATACTACTAATACACTTCTATGTAGTCACCCTGTGCATCAGCAACGTGTTTACCTGTTCCCGCAATGATGTTGGAGATTGCAGGAGGTGGCACAGTGTCATCATATGCACAGGGTGTGGATTAGGTATGCCTGAGTCAGCCCCTGATACCACCAATTGACATGTGTGTGTATGTGTGTTGGTGAGGGGCAGCAGTACAGGGTGGGGCAGTGTTGGTGCAGTGTGTGCGTGTATGTGGTTGCCCTAGGTGTTAACATTTTGCATGTGTGTATGCACGCACACAGTTCCACCTCATGGCAGACATATACAGGGGTTTGTGGACAGCCACAGACTGCACCTGGCAGGCCATACAGATCAGTGTCTGTGTGCACGGACATGGTACCTGTGCCTGGCAGGGGTGCTATGGACTGTATCCAGTACAAAGCCAGACTGGGTACTGTCATCAGAAGCGGAAGTGTGTTGACTGGACACAAGTCCCTGTTGGGACTGTCCAGAGCCACGTGCACGTGGTCTCCTGGGGCGTTCCAATGACAGCACAGACCCAGCATTGCTGGGGCTGCTGCTGGCACTATGAGGGTGTGCGCGAGCCTGTTGTCATCCGCGCCGACTGCCAGCTGCTGCTGCCGGCATACGGCCACGTCGACGCCGCAAACGCCCACCATTGCCCTGGCTCATGGACATCTGGTTGTGGAACTGCTGTAATATGTCCCCACAACATCTGTCTATGACATCGGTGAAGTTACGGATAGCATCCGCAATGTCACGCATACTGTCTGTCATGGCTATGCGACATGCTCTCAGCTCCCTCAGACCCTGTCTGGTGTACCTTTCCATACGTGACTGTGCCTGCATGACAGTCCGAAACATAGCTGAGGATGACAGAACTCTTTGGGCATGTCGGCCAGAGGCAGTACGCCCACAGATGCTCCCACAGGAACCCATGGGCAACTGTCTGTGTGGTACCATCGGAGGACCCTGCCCATGGCTGCTGTGTGGGGACGCATGTGCCACAGGTACCACATTACCCTGGTCTATGCCCACTGTATCCTGTCCATCACGTAGGGACAATGGTGACAAAGGATGTACAGGCAGGATGACTGTGCGCAATGATGGGGTTGACAGATGTGTACTGTCAATTGGCTGTCCAATGGCAGACCCTGACACACCTTCCTGTACCATTACATAAATATCATCATTACCAGTAGCCGTGGCACAGGATTCAGGTTCCCTGCTGCAGGTCACCAGAGCAGCCCCAGAACCTGTGGGATGAAGACAGGAAACACAGTTTACAGTCTCCAGACATTGTTACCAGTGATGCACTTATACACACATGCACACATGCACACATGGACACATGCACACAGGCACACATGCACACATGCACACAGGCACACATGCACACATGCACACATGCAGGCATGCACACGTGGACACATGCACGTGGACACATGCACACATGCACACGTGGACACATGCACACATGGACACATGCACACATGCACACGTGGTCACATGCACACATGGGCACATGCACACATGCACGCATGCACACATGCACACGTGGTCACGTGTACACATGCACACATGCACACATGCACACGTGGACACGGGCACACATGCACACGTGGACACAGGCACACATGCACAGATGCACATGTGGACACAGGCACACCTGCACACATGCACACATGCACACATGCACACATGGGCACAGGCACACCTGCACACATGCACACATGCACACCCCGCAGTATACACACAGAGCACTACTGAGTTACACTACTGTTACTAGCATTATCAGGACTATTATAGGTTATGTTAAACACACTCACCAGCATGGATGGTCTGTCTTGCTGTAACCCTGGAGGGACCTGCAGAAATGATGAAATTAATGTCAGTGGGCACAACTGTGCCATTGATATTGCATATGATACAGTGTACAGAACAGTCAGGTGTACATATGGCATATTACCTGCACGCTCCATGACGTGCTGCTGTGTGAACCAGCCTCCATCATAATGCAGGTGTACTGCTGTTGGTGTTCTGGGGCTGGAGCCACAACACTTAGGAGTAGCCCCTCCAGTCTGGTGAGGGGGGGATGTGTGACCACCCCACCTCATGTGGCGACCTGTTGCCTGTGGATATCTGATGCACGCTGCCGGACACTTCAGATTAAATCACTGCAGTGATGTCGTACCTGCTCATATGTCCTGTTATGCGTACCAATATCATTTACCCTATGGACAAGGTCTTGCCACAGTGCGGCCCTCTCCTGCTGATTCTGACTGGTGCGGGAAAACAGGAAGTCATACTCCCGCACCAGGCTCTGGTGGATCTCCTCATCTTCCACCACAGAGTAGGTGGGATTACGCTGTTGTGCCATCTCCCTGGAAGAGAACACAGACAGGATATCAGCAGACCATGTCAGCAATATATGGCACACATACTATACATGATACTCATGTGTAGTGATATACTACTATTCCCATATGTTGCATGTGTGTGTGTCGTGGTGGATACACAGGTACATGGCCAGATATCAGTGCTCAGCCAACACCTGTGCAACAATACCTGCCACATTCCACGCAACATAGTAGCATGCCCCATCGGTCAGCACACACTGACAGGTGCAATGCACAACCTCACTCTGGGGGTTCATCCCAAGGTACTGTATGTGGGACACTGTCCACTACTGTGATGTGGACAGATGTTACTCAGCCTGGATATTCATATCCCACCACCACCACCAGCACAGTAGACTACTTTGATATGTATGTGATTAGACAGTTATTCACTTGCTGGGACTGAGATGGTATCCATGCAGCACACTGGGCCAGTGGAAGCCACAAGCCACACTGCTGACCCCTTTGCAAATGCTTACCATGGACATGCCACGGATTGCATGGAACTTGCACACACATGTCTAACCCAGACCCTATGCACAAAGGTTAGGCATCCTGTCCGGTGGACCCCAGACAGAGGCAGATTGTATAACAATAGCAGGAGGCTACTGCAGGACAGAGCACATTCACATTAAGGGAAGGCATCTGCGGTCAGCACTGGTACTATGCTACGGTCCGTCATAGCAATGGCCACGGCCTATTCTGGGAGGGAAATGGACACAAACACTATGGATGACCACAAGGTCTTCTTCAGTTATGTTACACATATGGACCACATGCCTCAGATATGCTCTGTGTTAATCCACACCTACTTAACATTCACCAAACACACGGATATTGGCAACAATCTTGCAGACATGTTCGGTGGACATATCCCCCCTCCTTCTCCCCCACCTTTAAAATATTTATCCCAGCTGTATGTAACCTCCCTATCATCTCACATGTCCAGGTGAGGGCCGCCCTCAGCAGAGGAGAACACACAGCATCACTGTGACCTCGTGGTACCCCTGGATGTGTGCTACCGGCACTCCGAGAGGACATACAACCGCATATAACACTGATAGTTTATCTTGGCCATACTACAGGATATGTACCTGGACAGTGGCATTCAGCAACAGTGGTCCCACACCACTAAGGGGGCACCTCGACTGACCCTGGGAATTACCACATCATATGCATAACGGGCCTGGTCTGCTAAGCTATGGAATTATGCAGCATGGGATGCATATGCAGTGACATCGGGTACCTGCAGACACTTGTTCCCAGCCAGTGTGCCTTTGGGATGGGCTGATCCTGACTTTTGAACCTGGCTGACCTTTCAAAGCAGTCACTACAGCCATTGCTGGGCCAATGCACAGACAAATGCTGCCAGGATCATGGCCTATGAATGATTGACATGTGATGTATGGTCATCCCCTTTTGGTGGAACTACGTACACACAACATATCACATGGACATACCTATGGATACAGACCTATGACACATTTGGAGGGTTTACAGTATGCACACTATTAACCTGCTACTTTGCATTACCTCTATTTGTCGCAGCTGGTTGCGTTACCACAGCTTCTGCTTGCTGCTGCTACTGTCAGTGCTGACAGCTTCGGGTGACAGAGTCACAGTGTCTGATTTTTTTTTTTTTTGCTCTCTCTCTCTCTCTCTCTCTCACTTCTCGCTCTCCCTCTGTCTGCTTACAGACAATGCAATGAATGTATTGCATGTGGGGAGTGTTAGCAGTGGATGCTTTTGTAGGTATCTGCATAGGTCCATGTGATGGCCTCTGCACCAGTTGTAAGCCAGCATTTGCCAATTGCATACAGCCAGTTGTGTACTGATTGCAGTTCTCACTGTGATTTTAGGTCAGTGCTATAAAAGGGTATGTGGGATAGGCATTGCCCTTTCAGATTGTGAGGGCGGGGACCATGCTGGTATGCTGTGGACAGTGTTCTGTGAGTGTAAAGGTTAGTATCTCTCTCATGCTTCAGGCTGTGTTGTATATTCACAATTCTCCATTCCTCTCTCATGTTCCCTGTAGCAAGTGTGTATGCACATTGACTCCTACAACTATATATAGATATATATTTATATATATATATATATATATATATATATATATATATATATATATATATATATGTACATATGCATACATATATCTATGTACTTTAACTGACCTTATCATCTACAAGCTGCCAACTAGCATGGCTGTTTCTGTTCACACACTACTATTATGGAAATCCAGTAGTTTTGACAGTAATTTTAAATGACATGCTTTGTGTACTACACATCCTATATTCCCTTTACATTCATCCCTACTATTACATGTTATATTTATTTTAGCACAATGTTTTTGTATAAGAGTCATGGCTTAGTGGTAGGTCGTACAGACTAGTGTTTCCTGGGTTCGGGACTGACAGTGGGATTTTATTTTGCTTTTGAACTGAGTACAGGACCTGTCAATTAAAGTGACTAAGGCACTTTTAAGCAGTTGTAACCGGGTTAGTGCTGGTTTGTGCGGAGCTCATGCATGCGCACTGGCGTTTAGCTCCACTCACACACGTGCACACCCACTTACAACCGCTTAATGGTGCTTACTCTGGCGCACACCCGTGCTATTTTCTTTGAAAGAAAAGAAAATGGGGAGACAGGAAAGTGGTGAAAAAGGGGTCACAAAGAGGGTAAGACAGTAGGGAAACAAGCTTGGGATGTGCAGGAGGGATGTAGGTAAGGCCCATAGCTGCCCATTTCTTCATCAGCAACAGCTATGCATATGTATGTAATTTGGTGTGACATTTGAAACCTTCCACCCCTGAGAGAGGTGTCAGGACAACAATAATACTTGTTGTACAGCCAATTGTAATTGATAGGTTCCATGTCCAGCAGACATGTGTGCGGAATGGGCAGCTATGTATGGGGCATAATTTTTTGTGGGTACAGAGTGCCCTTTTTTTTTTTTTTCAGGTGAGAGTGGTATGTCAGGTGAAGGAAGTCGGTACAGCTGGGGAGGTAGGTTGGGTAGGTAAATAGACAAGACAAACAAGACGCATACAGGGGCGGTGTATGACACGTGTGGTGGGGTTACACAATTGACGGGGACGGAGGTTTGGATATCCAGAGCCCATGATCCCACAGATGGCAACAGTGGAACTGATATCCCCACCCATAGGCAGTTGCCATTGTTCCTTCACTGCCCAGGACGGGGTTGTGCTGGGGGCTGTGTAGGCGGGGCAACAGGTATGCCCGTTAGTTGCGCCATCAGTGCCTCGAGCTGGCGTAGGGGCTCAAGAACAGAGTCCTGAATCTCCCTACGCACCACAGTCCGGATGCTACGGAGGGTGAGTGGTGGTTCTCCTCCGCCCACACTTGCAGAGGGGGGGCGAGCCTCATCCCCTTCAGCGCTTCCACCCGCAGGTGGCACAGGGCCACCGGAGAAGGGTCCCGACTCGGCACTAGTGCCAGTTGCACTTGCCAGCTGAGGTGGGAGAGGTGGGTCCGCTGGAACCCGCCTTTCCTGTCGTCCTATGTTTTGCATTATGTCATGGCAGTTTGGGTTAGTGACATATAATACCATTCACAATTAGTTGTAACAGCATGCATTAGTATTCCCATTAACCAAACACCCAGATATTCACACCATTGAACAGCGTGCATAACACATGCATAATTTGAACAGAAATACACAGTCCAACAACATGCAGGGTTAATTGATGGCAACAGGCCATCAGGTGTGGATGTATGAACAGGGCAGATGCATCAACGGACATGCAGATATATATGACACAACAGGACAAATGTCCAGGGGTGTTAATTGTGATTGCACATACCATTTTCACGTGGAATGGGTTATATGTGGTTATAGGGTGGGGTAAAGAAAGTAATATTAACACCTTCGAATAACAATGCATATGCTGTACATTTCTAATAGCTACAGTTATATACACACTACTGTTCTAACTACAGTTTCCTATATGATAACTATTTCAACTTGGTGATAGGACTGTTACTGCAACATCAATATACATTTTAGTGTTCTTCATACACATTCATATCTAGCTTTGTTCAGCTAAATCATCTTGCTACATTTGCTTTATATAGCTGTAGACAAGTGTGGATGTTTGGTATATCAGACAATCATCCTATCTGCATATTTCAGACTGAGAGCAACATATCCAGATTTTGGGATACACATTCCACATGCAGCAACACTTTGAACAGATTCCGCTGTTTGGTTTTGAATCTCACATGCATTTCATTCTGTCTTGACTGCAGTATACTTTATTCAGGGGTTATTACTACTGTATTGCTGGATTCATGACACTTTCTCACACTCTCTCACTTGCTTTCATTTTACTATTCAGGATGGTACTTACTTCTAGGCTTTATTGACATGTTTTACCTGTAGTTATTACAATCCTTTCCAGCAGTCTCACTTCTGTCATGTTTCAGTATTTCCACAGGGATATATTTCACACATGTGATTTCATCATCTTCTGCAGCTATACTTCTCAGCCTGCTGCAGGTTGTGTATTATTTTCTTACAGGTAGGGCATTTTTATTTCAGAATATATGTCAGACAGTTTCATTTTTCGGTTTAACTTACAGGCTGAAATACACTTTTGTAATCAAGCAAGACTTGCAGACACTTTCACACTGTTACTTGCAGATTTTATTCCTTACTGACTACACTGCACTCTTTTGCTGACTGTCATACTTTTATATTTCTTTACGGTTACTGGTAGTGGATTACTGACCTGCCTGGTGGTGCAACCGCACCAGCCTATTGCCATAGGCTCTGCGGTTCACAGAACAGACACCTACAGCTGTAATATAAATGAAGCAATATTGGAATACACATCTCCATAATATCAGCTAGTTTAATTTCTTACATACATAATTAAATGTTACTTACTCAGTAGTGGGGCGTTGGGTGTTTGCCGGGCCTCCTGGATCCAAAGGTTCAGTTGGTCCTGCTTGCGTCTCTTCAGGTCTGCATGGTGGTGACGGGCCTGCTCACCAGTCCTTGGAATCCCTGTGGCACTGGTGAGATCATGAGCCAACCTGTCCCACGCCTCGGCCCTGTATGCTCCCCAGAGGACCTGGCCCTGCATGAGTTGGGCCTCATGATTATGGACTATGAGCCAGACCATGTACCTGGACTCCTCAACACCCCACCTCTGTGCTCGGAAGCAACTACCCTCTCCTACTCCTGTCATTCTGCCTGCAGGTCAGTTCTACAATTGTTTATGTTGTGTATTCCCACCTATGGGGCTTATATAGTCCGTTTTTCCCGCACATATCTGTGATTGGCCATTTTGGAATTGTATCAACTTCAGTAAACCTGCATTGTCATGCTGTAGTTTGTATTCATTCCTATATATTAGCTATTATTGCAGTTCTAGGTACTGCTGTCATGGCTTAGTGGTTCTGTACCTTGACTATGGTGTATAGTATCTTGGGTTCGAACCTGGCCACTGCTTTTTATTTTTCATGACTGTCTAGACATGCTGAGGGGTGTGTCTGTGTAAAGGCAGTTTTGATACGGCTTGCTCAACGTTGCCCGTTGGTTAGCTTGTTTGCGCGGTGCGCAGCTCTGCGCAAATGGGGTACGCTGGTTTAAGCCTCATTTGGCTATCGGCACAGATATTACGCTCAGCTCAGTTAGGGGCACATAGATTTAGCATGTTAGACCACTGCTCAGCTACGGGCACTCATTTTGCACCAGTTAAACCACTGCTCATCTACGGGCAGATGCACTCACTCTGTTAAACTGTAGCTCAGCTATGACCACATCTGGCATTTTTTATTCTTTTGTTACCTCAAATGTCTTCAATATAAATGGGCTGTTTCATTACATTTTACATAAATTGTGGTTTTATGTGTACATATTTGTCAGGGACTTGTTTCCTGCTTATTTTGCAAAAAAAAAAAATTGGTGTTTTGGGGGCTCGAACCATGACTGCCTGCTCTTCAGCCAACATCTCTACTGGTATGCTATTGCTTCCTGGCTTATTTTACATATTTAGTTCTTATATGCTTTCCCACTGACTGCTACCTGTAGCTGCGTTACGGGCACACCCGCGCAAACGAGCACACTCACTGTTAAACATTTTTACAATTTAAAAAACAATATAAAACATGTTTATTTATATGTTTTCTGTTCATAGTCTGTGGGGGCATGTGTTGTGTTCTGTTTATTCACATTTCCGTGGACTCTGTCGTGGGTGTTTACTTTGGGTACTTTTCCTCTTCTGGGGGTGTGTCCGCTTACAGGGTTCGGCCTATGGACACGCCCCCTACTGTCTTACACGGACCGTGTTGGCCTTAGTTGTGATTCAACATGCTCTCATTAATATGCAGAGTATGCTGACATCACTCCGTTTAACTGCAGCCTCCGTGTATGAGTTATAACTCTTACACGGAGGCTTCGTGAATCCTGCCTGATATCTCTCAAGTTTTCAATGTAGCTAGAGACAAAGAGTCTGTGCTAGGAAGCTTTCTGTATTGTCCTTGGAGTGAATTAATTACTACTTTTGAAGCATGAAGGAATGCAATTGTTTTATGACTTCCAATATCTGCCAAAGATCTGAGGAATAGTCCCTGTCTGCATATTTTTACAGGTAGCTGCTAAATGCTGCCAGCTTCTAGCAATGGGGGTTTTGGCCTGGGAACTAGCAGTCAGATGACCAGAAATGATATCATTCTACAAGCTATCCCAGCAGTAATATTTTAGATATTAATTAATTTGAGAAGTCTCTTAGTGAGACAGAGCATTCTGCATTCTGTCTTGGACCTGACAACATCAATAAAATCCATTCACCAAATCTTCTGCCTTGCTTTAATGAAGTAAGTTTCTAGGGAATTATATAATTCTGTTAGGTTCATTCAGGAATATAGTAAAGTTTAGATTAGTTGTTTTTCTTTATTTGGGTGAGCCTGTACTGCAATGCTATTTTGAATATTTCCTGTGGTTTTGAACTCTGCTGTCAATGTAAATATATATTTAGTATTGTCTTTCATTATTTATTATTAAATATATTTAACCCTTTCTTTGTGGCTGATCTGTGTAGAGGTATTTAAGTTTTGAGAATACTTGCATATTTATTGGTGACTCTGTGTGGGCCACTTCTAATAGCCTTGCTCTTGGTCAAACGACCATTTGTATTAATATTAACATTACACAGAAAAATCAGACACCCTTTGTTAAGGGCCCTAAAATAGCTGATAAGTAGTGACTGGTGGCAGTGAAAACTACCTTATAGTCTGGGCAGAAGGGTCCATAGATAGTAAACCTGTGCCAGCCTTTTGTGTGTGTGTGTGTGTGTGTGTGTGTGTGTGTGTGTGTGTGTGTGTGTGTGTGTGTGTGTCTGTTTAAATCAAACCTCAAAGACTGCGTGTGTGTGTGTGTGTGTGTGTGTGTGTGTGTGTGTGTGTGTGTGTGTGTGTGTGTGTGTGTGTGTGTGTCAGCTATCTGAGCAGGGCCAAGAAGCACTAGTTGGACAGAGAGGGTGCTGGAGGTCTTGGCTTGGTCACTCAACTGAGATCTCAACTCTATAGCTGTGCCAATGGGGAGTCTTACTGCGGATCTGAAGGAAGAGGGAGAAACCAGCCCCAGACTGACTGCAGTCTCTGTGTGCTCTTAAGGGAAATTGCACTTGATGCAGACAGCTGCAGCTGGGAATATTCTGTGTGCACTTGTCATCATCTTAGTGAACCCCCCACTGTTGCCAGTGGTGAGGATTAATGCTCCTTGATTACTGTTTCAGTGACGGGTTGTCACAGTATCATACAGTCTTTAGAACAATTTCCTGGAGATACACTATATCTTTGAAGAAGTCACAAGGTCTGTAGCTGGATTACATGAACTGAGGTAGTACACCAATGAATCAAGACTGGCGTAAGCAGGGGTTCCAGTAAGATTCATAGAAACAAGGCCTCTATCAGAATTATAGCAGGCAAATGACCCACAGCAGCAATATGGCTGTCAGGGTCCTAAGACTCCACAGATTCAGAGGATCCTCTGTAAAGTTAATGGAGCAAACAAGCTATCAGTTAATATCTAACTTAGTAGACAACAGCAGAGGTACAAGACATAGACATTTCCAATGGAATGGATCCACAGTAGGGTCGTTATAGTTAAGGTACAATATCAGCATTAACAGACCAGTGGGAGTCAATGAAGCATTATAAAGTCATAAACATACACTTTTTAGCTATCATCCTCCTAGATGAGTTTGGTCAGTATACTAACAATCTGAGATTATTTTGTAACCACTTACAAAGAAAATTATTATACCACCACGACCAAAAAGCCAGCAGCACCCATGCCAAATAGAAGTAAAAAAATTCCACTGAAATATAGAAGTAAAAATACGATTCTTGTTCCACCAATAAACACTTCTGGCACACAGATAAGAATCTGTTTTATTTTCACAGCGTTGAAGCAGTAAAAAACAGCACAATATTAACAAATAAAACTCCTAGCGCCTCGGCCACATCAGCCTTTACAGAGTAAAATGCTCACTTTGAGCATGCCTTTTTATAACCGTTCTAAAACTAATTAATCAATTAACTACCCTTAACACTTTTAAAGCAGAATACACATCATTATAAAATTACATCAAATAAAACTCTGCCAGTGACATTCTTTATTTAATCCATTCGGTTGTAAAGTATCATATTTCATAATGAAAATTGATTATTTTTTCTTAATAAGTATTTCAATGAATCTTCATTTAAGAAATTAGCAGGAATGTGTTCTAATACTGTTACTTGAAAACTATCAAATTCACCTTTGTGGACTGTATTAAAATGTTCCACTATAGGACTAATTATCTTTTTATTTTTTATGTCCCTAACATGCTCTTTAATTCTTTCTGCCAAACTTCTTTTGCTTTCACCTATATAATAACAACTGCAAGAACATTTTATTGCATATATAATGCCCCTTGTCATACAAGTAAAGTGTCCTTGCATTTGAAATTTTCTTCCATTGATATATTGAAACGAAGGCATCACATACTGACAGAACATTTGCCACAAGCATTAGTACCCAAATTCTTTACATTATATATCACTAGTTCCTTAGATCTATTAAATCTACTATGTACAATAAAATCTTGTATATTACGTCCCCTTTGATAAGATATTCTCAAATTTATATTAGACAAACTTTGTACTTGTCTCCTAATTATTCTCCAATATTCTTTCAGTATCTTATTAAATCTTTCTGAAAAAACTGTATACTTAGTAACAAAAAACATACTATTATTATCTGTTATTTGATTCCCCATTGCTTCATTAGCTTCTTTTTTCATTATTATCCTTCTACTTTTACTTTTTTCATAAATTTTCATATAACTATCTAATACATTTTGTTTACTATAACCTCTATCTAAAAACATTCTCATAGTTTTAATCACTTCCATCTTAGAAATATTAATATTGCTGCTTAGCCTTTTGATTCTTAATAATTCTCCGTAAGGTATAGAGTTCAAAGTATATGGTGAGTGACAACTAGTTGCCTGAAACATTAAATTTTGCTTGTCAAATTTCCTGTGTATATTAGTATTAATTTTTTGATTATTTATTCCTTCTACTGTAACATCAACGAAATTAACCTTTGCATCAACTTGCACTTGATCATATTTAATGCCAAATTTATTGTCATTCAAAAAATAAAAGAACTGTGCTACTTGATCTCTACCTCCATGACATATAAAAATAAGGTCATCTATAAACTTATAGTAATATTTAACGTATCTTTGAAAAAATGTACTCCTGTATATATGAGTATTCTCCACATATCCCATAAATATATTGGCATACATGGGAGCAAATGCTGCCCCATAGCTGTGCCTTGTTTTTGCTGGTAAAGATTTCCATCAAATTCAAATATATTATTATTTAAACAAAAATACGTTAACTCTTTTATATATTCAGTTCTTGGACTGGTTCCTAAGAAAAACTGAATAGCTTCCAATCCATATCTATGCTGAATGTTAGTATATAAACTAACTACATCAACAACTATAAAATACATGTTATCTGACCATCTCATATTTCTTATTTTATCCAAGAAGTCAAAAGTATCCTTGATGTAAGAAGGAAGTTTAATTACTTCTTTCAACAATATTTCATGTAAAAGACATCCTATGTTGTATGTAAAATATCCTATTGCCGAAACTATAGGACGTCCTGGAGGATGTCGTAAATCCTTATGTATCTTTGGTACACAAAAAATTTTGCAACTGTATTTTGTTTAATTATAAATTTTTTTGTTACTTCTTCAGCTGCAAAATAATGTAGCCTCACCCCTTTGTTAATCAATACTTGAAATTCTCTTTGAGCTTGTTCAAAAATAGTGATGTCCACTTTCTTATAAATTTCTGGATTACTTAGATGCTGCATGCACATTTCATAATACATAACAGAGTTCATTACAACCAATTTGCCTCCCTTATCTGATGGTTTAAAAACTAAGTTATAATTTTTTCCAAGTTTATTCAATTTATTCCATTCGTTCTTTGTTAAATTATAACTCCTGTTAATATTATTCAATTCATATAATTCTTTTTCAATCACTAAATTCATAGCATTATTAAACCTTAAAATATTAACATTCTTGAACAGTGACATAAACGTACTTCTGGTTTGTATTTTACTTGTATCTAGTAGAGTATATGCATTATTCTCTATGTCTGAATCACATGAATAGAAACTACTTTCACTTGATGAATCTGTATTTACATTTGTTAAACTACTTTGATATAATTCATTGTTGGCAAAATATTATTTCAAATGCATTTTCCGAATTAATCTAAACATTTCCACTTTAGTTTCATGCATTCTAGGAAAAACCGTAGGAATGAATTTCAATCCTTTTTGTAAAACAGAAATTTCATCACTATCAAATTCATAATTAGACAAATTAATTATATAAGAATCTAATACATCACAGTCTACTGGTAAATTTGTTACTTTATGAAATACCTGTTCAATAAGTCCATTTGCTTCGTTTCCACAAAGGTAAATTTGATAGTTTTCAAGTAACAGTATTAGAACACATTCCTGCAAATTTCTTAAATGAAGATTCATTGAAATATTTATTAAGAAAAAAAGAATCAATTTTCATTATGAAATATGATACTTTACAACCAAACGGATTAAATAAAGAATGTCACTGGCAGAGTTTTATTTGATGTAATTTTATAATACTGTGTATTCTGCTTTAAAAATGTTAAGGGTAGTTAATTGATTAATTAGTTTTAGAATGGTTATAAAAAGGCATGCTCAAAGTAAGCATTTTACTCTGTAAAGACTGATGTGGCCGAGGCGCTAGGAGTTTTATTTGTTAATATTGTGTTGTTTTTTTACTGCTTCAACGCTGTGAAAATAAAACAGATTCTTATCTGTGTGCCAGAAGTGTTTATTGGTGGAACAAGAATCGTATTTTTACTTCTATATTTCAGTGGAATTTTTTGACTTCTATTTGGCACAGGTGCTGCTAGCTTTTCGGTCGTGGTGGTATAATAATCTGAGATTATTGTTCAATAAATGAGATGCATGTGGATTTTTGTCTCATGTTCTTATTATCTGAATTAATTGTTAAGTAAGATGCATTAAAATGTTGCCAATGTACTTTAAGTGTGATTTTTTTTCATTTGATACAACAAGAGACGTATGAATATTAGGCTCATAGGTTCATAGGTAGGTACTAGGCTATCAGCAGAAGGGCCTACATAAGCCTAGCTAGCAAGGTACCATAGCTTACGCCACCCAAGAAAGTTATTTTCCTGTGCTACTGTCCAGCAGAGACACAGAAGTGATCCCCGGGGTGTATTTCCTGTTTCCCATAGATGGGTAGCTTGTTCCAGAGTATAGGAAGTCTCTGGGACAGGAATCTATCCCTCCAGCGTGTCCTGTTTATTGTGGTGACAAGGTTTAGGTCCCTAGAGTGTGTAGCTTGGAGGGATTGGGATTTCTTTAGGTGTAGCATGTCCAACAGCTCTGGGTTTGACATAGCTTTATATGTTAGTTAGAGGTCACCTCGGAGTAGGCGATATGCTACGGAGTAAAGCTGGAGTTTTTTGAGGCGGTCAGTGTAGGGCATTTGTTTGAGGCCAGTAACCCTCTTTGTGAGGTACTTCTGTGGCCTTTCCAGCTGCTGCAGATGTCTTGTGAGGTACATTCCAAAAGGAGCGGTGTACTCTATAATGGGTCTAATGAGTGATGAGTAGAGGGGAACAATGACCTCTTTTTTCCTGGATGAGAACCCTTTTATGATGAGGTGTGCCACACAGAAGGACTTCCTGACTACTGTGGCGATGCGACTATCAAAGGAGAGACTACTGTCCACCTGGGTCCCAAGGTCTCTTATCATGCATTCAGTGTTAAGTAGATTGCTGCCTATGTGGTAGTTCATGGTTACAGAGTTTTTACCAAAGGGGATGACACTGCACTTTTTAGCATTGACACCAGGCATCTGTCTCAGTGAGGCTCTTCTGTAGGATGTCCACATCATTTGGGGACTTGACTATGGCTCCTAGTTTGCAGTCATCTGCGAACTTCATCAGCCAGAGGCCTTCTGTGTTAGCCTGTACTTCGGAGAAGTAGATACCAAACAGGAGAGGTCCCAGGACAGAACCTTGTGGCACTCCACTTGTCACTGCCTTGAGGTCAGATTTGGAGTCTGCAACTTTTACAGTGTGGGTTCTGTCAGTGAACCAGCTGGCAACCCATCTTGTGACGTAGGGATTTATACCTAGTTTAGTGAGTTTAGCTATAATTCCAGAATGGGGGATGGTGTTGAAAGCCTTGACGAGGTCAAGATAGGCTAAGTGAACCACCTTACCCTCATCCACGGCTTAATAAAAGTGAATCAAAAGTATTGGTCACTGGAGTTCTACATACTGTTATATTCAATGTTAACTATTTGGATTAACTACAAAAACTTTTTGAGCCCTAAGGAGCAGTGGCTGATTCCTAAGGACTTCGATGAGAAAATGTCTGATGCATCCCCATAAGTCATATCAGAAAATATGGCTCAAACAATTTCTTGTAGCTCAAAAATAGCAACTATAAAAAGTATAAAACAGGAATTTTGTACACAGGAGATTGGTTTGAGTACTGGTTTTAATGTAAAAGTTGTAAAAAGTGACACAAATTTTATACTTCAAATTAGTTGCACACTTTTATGCCAAAATGTCTCTAAATACTTCCAAACAAATGGTTCTGACTCTGTGAGATTACGTGATACACCCATGACATTTTAAGCAAATGTATTTACCTTGATATGAGCTTTCTAATGATGTATGAAAATGCACTATATCAAACTGCAGTTTGGAGATTTTCATTAAAATATGGAGACTGTACATATGTTTTAAATAATACTTCCAAGCAACACTCAAAATATTAAAAAAAAATCAAGCAGGTCATATGCCAAATTGATATAGAAAAATTTATATGTTTGAATGATGTATATCAGATGGGATTATTCATTCACACCTGGCCCATCCAGCTTCAATGGCATCGTGTAGGCATGAATTTATTAAGATATAACCACTGGAGAAAGCATTCAGGATTTGTACTAGTTACCAATTTCCTTTTATTTTCCTTTTTTAACTAATATTTGCTGCTTGCATAGGAATACATGCCACTTCTCTGCATTATTAAAGAAAATTTGAAAATATATTTTCCATTTCACACTCATGAATGCCACATTGTTTCGCTGTGCATTCATATTAATTGATGGTGGATTGCAAATAACACCATGCTCACTTGTAATTTTCTGTGAAGTCCCTTAGAGGATTATTAAAGCAGACATAAAAAATATAGCATATTTCCATATACTGGTAGCAGTCAGGAATAAAGCCTTGACTGTGGCACAGGTGACTCAAGTTCAATTAATGTTTCAAGCTCTTAATGACACAGTCAAAGAATATGGATATCCCCATCCTGGGACTAGGTATGCTGATCGCATCCATCTTCCATCACTGCTCTGCCAGGAGATGGCACTCTGAAGGGCAGGGGAGTGTCAAGATGTGGGAAGCTGGTACACAATGGACATGGAAAAGACTCTCCAAACTAGTGAAAGTAGCCATTTTTGGCAAATGTAGAGTTGAATCCTTGAGTGGACCAAAAGACATAGGTGGTCACTGCAGAAAAGGAAATGCTTACATTACCACCAGAGGAGGAATTTGTCCATTTAAAAAAAAATGCCTTCAAAGCCTGGACGTGGATAAGGGCTTGAACAACCCTAATGTCTACCTGTATAATGGCTACCTCCAGATGGCTCTCATCCCAGCGAATCAGGAGATTTTGCATCACTTGGTAACAAATGGGTATCAAGTATTGGGATGCTTAATGATCAGCAGGTAAGAGGGAAAAAGTATTTAAAACATTACATATTTTTCATAACTTTCATAATCACCATATACAAACTGTTCTTTAAAACAAAATAAGCACAGCATTGCTAATCAAAATAAGCATTAGACATTTCTAAGTGCTTGCTTCAGTCCAGAAAGACAGGGGCATTCTGGAGAACAACATGGAAGGGACATCTGTACACAAACAATAAAAAATTATATTTTTCTTAAAAATATGTTATTTCATAAACATGTACTAGAAAAATGTACATACATACGTGACCTGTACTAAGGCAAAAATCTAAGGTACAAATGTGTGCTACCCAATGAGTTATACATTATTATACCATGACCCCCCATTAAATATTCCAAAGCATGCACACTGATTGGTCAGCGTGCATGTTGCAAATCAACTTATACTAATGGAAAAAGGTCCAGTCACCCATTACTGCAATGACCACCTATGCCTACGCAGTACATCAGACATGTGGGCAAAAGCAACGGAGAAAGCAAGATCTCCGTTGCTTTTTACTGTTTTGCTATGTTAAATGGGTTTAACATAGTGAGACAGCTTTAAAACAAAAAACAGAGAATCTCCGTTGCTTATTTTAAAGCTGTCTCGCTATGTTAAACCCATATGTGTTCATTGTGATGATAAGGTTTAGAACCCTGGGGCATGTGGCTCTGAGGGATTGGGATTTCTTTAAGTGGAGCATGTCCAACAGATCAGGGTTTGACATGGCCTTGTATGTTAAGCAGAGATCGCCTCTGAGTAGACGATATGCCACAGAGTATAGCTGGAGTTTTTTTAGACGGTCAGCATATGGCATCTGCTTTAGGTCTGTGATTCTTTTATTGAGGTATTTCTGTGGCCTTTCCAGCTGTTGCAAATGTCTTGTGAGGTACATACCAAATGGGGCATTATACTCTATAATGGGTCTAATGAGGGATGAGTACAGTGGGACAATGACCTCCTTTTTTCTGGATAAAAAGCCCTTAGTAATGAGGTGTGTCACATAGAAGGATTATCTGACTGTTGTGGCGATGTGGTTATCGAAAGTGAGACCACTGTCCACCTGTGTCCCTAAGTCTCTCATCACACTTTCGATGTTTAGTGTCCTGCCACCTATGTGGTAATTCATGGGTACATGTTTTTTCCAAAGGGGATAACTGTACATTTCTTGGCATTAAGCTTGAGCCCATGGCTCTGGCACCAGGCATCTGTTTCTGTAAAGCCCTTTTGTAGAATATCCACATCATTTGGGGATTTAATAATGGCTACCAGTTTGCAGTCATCTGCAAACTTTGTTAGCCAGAGTCCCTTAGTGTTGGCCTGTACTTCAGAGAAGTAGATGCCAAACAAGAGTGGTCCCAGGACTGAACCCTGAGGTACTCCACTTGTCACTTGCCTGGAGCTGGATTTGGAGTCGGCTACTTTTACAGTCTGGGTTCTGTCAGTAAGCCAGTTGGCAATCCATTGAGTGATGTAGGGATTTATGCCCAGCTTAGTAAGTTTATCTATGATTCCAGAGTGGGGAATGGTGTCGAAGGCCTTGGCGAGGTCCAGATAGGCTCTGTGGACCACCTTACCCTCATCCACAGCTCTGGAGACTGATTCGAAGGAGACAAGATCGGCCCTTCACAACCCCAAACTAGGTGGGGTCCAGTGTTTGAAGGTTGCCAATGTCTTTGTTTATAAGTTCCATGATAATGCATTCCATGCCCTTGCAGATCAGGCTTGTCAGACTGATGGGACGGTAGTTCCCGAGATCCAAGGAGGATCCTCACTTGTGGAGCGGGATAACTGTAGCTGTGCACCACTCAGTGGGCACAAAGCCTGAGGTGAGGCTATGATTAAACATGACACTTAAGTGAGGTGCCAGTTTATTTTGTAGTTCATGTAGTACACAGCCTGGGATGTCATCTGGTCTCATGGATGCTGTATTCTTAGCTTTGGAGAGTGCAGTTTCTACCTGTGTGGCCATGATTATCGGAATTTGGCAATCTTTTGGTATTGAGATGGGTCCTTTAGGGGGGGAGAGGGGGGTGAAGTTGGCACTAAATCGATCTGCCAGGATATTGGCAATATCCTTGGGATTAGTATATTTAATGCCATTCTGTTGTAGCTCAGAGCAGATGTGAGCATTGCCATTTAGATTCTTGACATAACTATAGAATACATTGTGGTTGTCCTTGGAATCTTTGGCAATTTTATTTTCATAACTAGCTTTTGAGGATTTTATGAGGGATCTCAGCTTCTTACTGAGGCTGGTGATGGAGTTTTTTGCATCCTGGGATTTTCCTCTTTTCTGCAAAAGTTTCTTCCTTCTGTTGTATAGTTTGTTTATAGCAGGAGACCACCAGATTGGCTTCCTTTTTTTGGAGAAGAACATCTTGGTTCTATTTGGGATGGCACGATTCATGCACGAGTGGATGTGCTTGTACAGTGCCTTAGTGTAGGATTCTGCAGTCGAACTTCCAGATCCCGTCTGAGTGGGTGTTGTGAAGTTTGTCACTTCTGACTTCAGTAGCATGAAGTTGGCTTTGGAGAAGTTTTTTAAGGAGGTTTCCTTACTGGGGGGGTGGGGGTGGGATGTGGATATCAAGGGTGATTTGTTTATGGTCAGACCTGACCAATGAGGGGGGTGACCACTGGTGTGGAGCATCTATCTCCCATGTTGGTAATGACCAGGTCTAGGATATTGGAGCCCCTGGTGGGACAATGGATTAGTTAATCCATGGCATTGGAATTTATGAATTCCAAGAACCTTTGGGAAAAGGAGTTGGTACCCGAGTAGTTTTCCCAATTAATGGCAGGGTAGTTGAAATCACCCAGTATTAGGGTGTTTGGTTGTATCTTAATATTTTCCAGTATGTTTAGAAAGGTGTAGTGAGAATCTTGGGGCATGGTGGGGGATCTGTAGCAAGTTACAATTTGGATTGCAGTCTTACCTAGTGTTAGTTGCACCTGGAGAATTTCAGATGCATTGTGTTGGGCAACTAGCCTGGAGGTGTGAATATCGTTGGTGAATATGGACATTCCTCCACCTTTAGTGTTTCTGTCTTGGTTTTGTGGCTGAAAAGTGTGGTAAGAATTGCAACCTGGTATTGCAGGGGTGCTCTCTGGAGCCTTGAACCAGGTCTCAGTTACTGCACAGATATCGATGTTCTCCATTTTTAGAAGTACCTCGAGAGAGTGCATTTTGAGGTTTAGACTTCTAGCATTGAGTAGCATTACCTTCAGATTTTGCATGCTTGTATCTGTTATGGTGATGGTTTTATCCTTTGAACCTTGCCTAAAAAAAGCACTATAGGGGTGGCAAGAGCTTTAGCCAGTAACCTGAATCCCAGGGGTAACAGGTGCAGACCATCTCTGGCAAAGCATCGTGGTTTGTCGATCATGTCTTCCCAGGCAGACAAATACTGGATCCTCTTTGAATGACACCAGAAGCTTAGCCAATTGTTGAAGTCAATCATTTTGTCCTTATACTGTGGTATCATTCTGGGCGAAGGCAGGATGCTACTCAGGGCTAGGGTCATACCTGCCTGGGTCACATGATCTAAGAGCTGTTCCATGTCTCTTTTCATGTAGTCCAGGGAGGTATGTCTCAAGTCATTCACTCAAGCATGGACAATGACAGAGTCATATTTGTACTTGTTGTGGAGTGACTTGAGTGCATGCATTATGTGGTGGATCCTGGCACCTGACAGGCAGCTGACTGTAATTTTCTCCTTGTTCAGTCGGTGAGTGGGACATCAGTGTGCCTGACTATAGAGTCACCTATGACTAAAGTGTTGGGTACATTGTCTTGCCTTAGGGCCTGTTGTTGGGTGGCACACTGGTGTTGTGAGCTATATGTCACTTTGGTTGTGACTGGTGTTTGTTTGTGTTTCGGCTTCGGTGGTCCTTGTTGCTTGGGCAGGTTAATGTTAAGGGCCTCCGCATATGTGAGTTTAGTGCTGCTATGTGTTGGTGTTGATGGTGTGGGTTTTGAAGGGCTATGGGTTGCTTGAGGTGTAATGCTGGTGTTAACCTTCTCCTCTTGACTGTCTAGCACAATCTTGGCTGGAGAGACCTTTGCTTCCAGTTTAGCTATGTAAGTGCATCTCTCGCAGGTTGTAGTGTTGGGTGATAGGAGGAGAGGATTGTCTGTGTACATGAGGCAGTTGCCGCATTGCCCCAGTATGCCCAGATTCACCAGGTGGACAGGAGAAATCACCGAAAGCTGAACCTTGGACATGCCTGTTTAGGTGCTTTTTTGTAAAGTTTAAGAGCTGTTTTCCCTTACCTTTGCAAGGTACTCTGCAATTATAGGCTGTTTAGTGCCTATGATTAATTTCTCCTTATTGATAAGGAGAGCTGAGTGCTTGTATCAGTTTCAGGCTTCCTAGTGCTTTCCAGCAGGTTCTATAGCAAGTGCTAGTCACAGGCTCTTTCACACTCAAAACAGTAACATGGAAGAGGTTGTCAACCCACCCACCACTACTCATGGACATTGTACCAATACTTATACTCATAGTATGCATCAAACAAAAAATCAACATACGCAGAGGTTCTCTCAAAGAACTGACCAAAACACCAGAGACCTCCAAAACAACCAACACAGTTCCCACAGTGCCCATGACACATTGTAAGACCAGTGTCTCACCTACCAAGTCCATAATGCATAACACTCAAAAAACAAATGTTCTTGTCACTGGAGATTTAATAGTGAGACACACGGATGTCCCACTCACCAGGCAGGACAAGGAGAAAGTCATGGTCAGCTGCCTGTCCAATGCCAGGATTCGTCAGATCTTGCATGCACTCAGGTCTGACTCTGTTATAGTTCATGTTGGAGTGAATGACCTGAGACGTAACTCACTGGATTATTTGAAGAGACATGACTGAGTTCTCTATGTGTCCCTTGCAGGTATGTCCCTAGTCTTGAGCAGCATGCTACCCTCACCTTGAATTTTGCCACAGTATAAACAAAAAATGTTTTTTTTTCAATGATTGGCTTAGATCTTGGTGGCATTTAAAGGGGATCCAGTTCCTGTCAGCCTGAGAAGCCATAATCAACAAATCTCGCTACTTTGCCAGAGACGGTTTGCACCTGGCACCTCTAGGCTTTTGGCTGCTGGCAAAGGATCTTGCCTTCCCCATAGTGCCTTTTTCAGGCAAGGTCTCGAAAACAAATTTACCAATATGAAATTTGCCAGTCATAATAAAATAAGGGTCATTCTGCCAAACACTAGGAGCTTAAACCAAAAACTGCACACCCTGGAAGCACTTCTAGCACTGGAATCTGTCGATGTCTGTGCAGTCACAGAAACCTGGTTTGAAGCCTCAGAGAGTACCCCAGCCTTGCAAGGCTATAATGTCTTCCACACCTTCAAACAGCAAAACAAACATGTGAAAACCAAAGGATTCTATCTATATTAGGGATAAATTCATCTCCCATCTAGTTAGATTGGACAACTCCATGGAGTTACTCCAAGTTCAGGTTACAGTGGGTAAGACTCCTATTCAAGCCATAGCCCATTATAGATCTCCCTCCATAGGTCATGATGCACACGAAGCCTACTTGACCAAACTGGAGACAATCCAAATATTATCGAACACTCTAGTTATGGTGGATTTCCACTATCCAACCATCAAATGGGAAACCTACTCAAGCTGTAACTCACTAGAGCAAAAGTTCCTTGATTTTGTTAACTCAAATGCCCTGGAAAAAATTGTTCATACCCCAGCAAGAGGAACAAACATACTAGATCTGGTCCTCACTAATATGTCAAACAGATACACTGCTGCAACTGTCAGACCCTCATTAGCTAAATCTGACCACAAATCTGTCACCTTCGATCTGGCACTAACACCAGTACTCACAAAGGGAGAAATCATACTAAAAACTTCACCAAGGCAAATTATATCCTCCTAGGTAAAGGTATAAATGCATTCCAAGCCCCACCCCAGCTGCAAGTGGTGACTACAACGAAGCTTACACTAAAGCCTTGTACAATCACTTGCATAAGTGTATAGACTTGGTTGTACAAGAAAGAATCAAATTCAGAGCCTCAAGTGAAAAAAAGCCACCATGGTGGACATCTAGCATCAACAAACTTTAAAATAAATACAAAAAGTTGCTGTCCAAGCAAACAAAGGTTAGGCCCCAACAATGGAAAAGCATCCTCCTCAGCCTCAACAGGCAAATAAGACAACTTGTCAAATCCTCTAAGTGGTTCTTTGAGAAAAACTTAGCAAGCACAGCCAAGGATAACCATAAGGCCTTTTACAGCGACATACATAGCCTAAAAGGTAGGACCCAAGCATGTGCAGAACTAGTGATCAACGGTATCACACACACTGACCCCACAGAGATAGAAAACCTGCTAGCAGATAGGTTTCGTGAAAATTTCACTCCCTTATTCCCTCCAAACTTTTTACAAACCTTCCCAATGCCCCCAACCAACCTACATATCTCAAGAGCAGGTCATCAAAGCCTTATCCAAGGCAAAAAACACAGCCTCAGGCGGCATTACAGGGTGTTTTCTAAACAGGCTAAAACATGAACTAGCATCACCATTAAGTACCCTTTTCAATCATAGCCTAACCACTGTCTTTGTTCCTATGGAATGGAGAACAGCAACAGTTATCCCCCTCCACAAAGGTGACAGACCCAGGGAATTTTAGACCTATAAGCTTGACCAGCCTCATCTGTAAGGCCATGGAACATATCATTATGGACCTCATAAATAAAGGTATAAGCAACCTCCAAACCCTGGATCCAACCCAAATCAGCTTCGTCAAAGGCAGATCCTGCCTGTTAAATCTGGTGGATTTCTTTGAAAATGTGACCAGAGCAATTGACAAGGTAATCTGTGTACATGGCATACTTCGACTTGGCAAAGGCTTTCAACACAATCCCACACTCAGGAATTACCTATAAACTTAGCAAACTGAATGTAAACCCCTTTGTTGCCAACTGGCTCACAAACCATACACACACTATCAAAGTGGGTGACTTCACATAAACCAGCAGACCTGTCACCAGTGGGTGCCACAGGGGTCATTGCTGGGCCGCCTACTGTTTGGTATATACTTCTCAGAGGTTTAGGTCAAAAATAAAGGGTTATGGCTGACCAAATCTGTGGATGACTGCAAACTGGGTGCAATTATTGAATCCCCAAATGATGTCAGTATACTCCAGCAGGGTCTTACACAGACCAATGACTGGTGTCTTAGTCATGGTCTCAAACTGAATGCAAAGAAATGCATCATCATTCCCTTCACCACAAACAATCTCCCTTCACACTATCAGATTAACAACAATACCCTAAGTACCAATGAAGTGGCAGGAGATCTGGGCTCACAAGTTGACTGTGACCTTAACTTCGACCACCATGTGTCTACTGCAGTAAGGAAGGCTTTCTATGTAGCACACTTGATTAGTAAAGGCATCATCTTGAGAGCAAAAGAGGTTATAACCCCTCTATATTCAGCACTAATCCAATCCATAATTGACTATAATACCCCATTCAGCATGGACCGTAAAAAGCACCTGCAGCAATTGGAAAGACCTCAGAGGTTTCTAACAAGAAAGGTCAATGGACTTCAGCACATGCCTTACACAGACTGACTAATGTCCCTATCACTATACTCTGTATCATATGGACGTCTTATGTGAGACTTATGCCTGGTTTACAGAGCAATCTCAGACCCAAACCTAATGAGCTTGCTGCATTCCATAAATCAAATGGCACTGGAGCTACCCACTTCAGGGACCTAAATATGCCCTGTGACTTAAATAGCACATGCTGGAGGGACAGATTTCTTTCCCAGTGACTGCTGTGTCTTTGGAATTGGCTACTAATTCATGTGAAATAGATCATCTCTATGACCCTGTTCAAGAGGAACCTAGATGAGTGGATAGAGCACTGAAAATTCTTACCAGGGATAGTGTCCACAACCCTCCTGGACATGGGCAGTCATTACTAAATGCAATCTTGGGTATTGACCAATATTTCTGTTGTGTTACACTGGGATGAAATGACTAGGCTTGAAATGTATTTATTTATTTTATTTATTTTACATTTGGTTACTGGAAAAGTCTGACTGGACACATGTCCATTTTCAGTGGAGGGCCTGGGAGAAAAGCTCCACATTTAGGAAAGAGTACATACTACAATAAAATGATGGTATGCAATATGATGAAGGATACACATAAGATATGCACAGATACTAATACATACAATGTAACAAGTATACAATATGATTAAGGATACACATAAATTATACACAGATACTAATACATACAATGTAACAAGTATATAATATGATGAAGGATACACATAAGTTATACACAGATACTAATACATACAATTTACAAGTAAGGATAAAGCATCACAATACAAAAAGTGAGAGAACATCTAGAACAGTTCCAATATATTATATGTCAGAGGGATATAGAACAATTACAGGAGAACCAAACTAGAGGCATTACACAAATCCTGTTTGTTTACCCAAGGGGAGAAGTGTTACCTGCACTGTGGTGATGCTGACAGAGGATGGAAAGAAAGAAAGCAACCAATTTACTGGCTAGTAAGTTTGAAGGTGAGTTGCAGAAGAAAAAAAAAAGGATGGCTATCGTCCAGTGTTAAGGGTATGGACTAGACAGGACTAGCACATGAACAGAGCCATGTATCAACTCAGTGAGCTTTTAGTACTTTTTTGAATTATATTAAGGGGAACGTAGATGATATGTCGGTGGGTAGAGTACTCCATTTTAGCTATAACATTCGAGAAGAGGGATACACCATCTGTATTACTGACTTTAGTTACATCTAGCAGGTGTTCATTAATGGAGTGTAGAACCCTATTACTGGTGTAAGGATATAGTAGATATTGTAGTGCTGGGGTTTTCTCAGTGAGATACAGAATTTTATGGGCTAGCGTAAGTTGGTTGTAGAGGAGGAGAGGAGGTAATTCTAGCCAGTTAAGCTGCTTTAGGCCTATACAGTGATGTGACCTATAAGGAGAATCTGTGGCAAACCTGGTAGTTTTGTTGTAACAGGATTCAGGTTTTGCTACGTCTGTCTTTATAAGATTAGTGAGAAGTCGAGAAACATAGAGAAGTGTTCAGATGAGGTGTGTACATGCAATTGTGGCCTTAGTGGGGGTGTTTTGTAAGAAATTGCTTATTTCTGTATAGATCACCCAGTTTTTTGTGACCCTTCTTTATGGTATGGGAGATGTGGATATCAAATTTTATATTACAGTCAATCTTGACCCCAAATAGTTTGGCGTGAGAGACAGGAGAGATGATTGTTTTATTCTTGGACATGATATTAAATGGCTGAGTAGGTGATGTGTATCTTGTAGGCAGGAAGAGCAGGAGTCCAGTTTTATTAGGGTTCAGAATTAGTTGGGAATTAGTAAGTCATACTTCGACAGAGAGAGAGAGGAAACTTGTGTTAGTAAATATAGTTCTTGAAGGGAAGAAGCAGCACATATTAGTGTGCAATTGTCTGCGTATTGGATGACAGAAGCATGTAGTGTAGAAGTATGTAGGTTGTCAGTAAAGAGTGAGAACAGTAGGGCTCCTAAGGTGGAGCCTTGGGGAACTCCTAGAGTAACAGGAGGTAAGGGGGAGAGGTCCTACAGTCATTGAAATGCTTGCTGTCAACCTGATAAATAGTTTCGGAACCAGGCAATAGTGGGTTCACTGAGATTTAGATCAGAAAGAACATTAATAAGCTTACTGTGTGTGCCCATGTCATCAGAAAGAGCATTAATAAGCTTACTGTGTGTGCCCATGTCATCAGAAAGAGCATTAATAAGCTTACTGTGTGTGCCCATGTCATCAGAAAGAGCATTAATAAGCTTACTGTGTGTGACCATGTCATCAGGAAGAGCATTAATAAGCTTACTGTGTGTGCCCATGTCATCAGAAAGAGCATTAATAAATTTACTGTGTCTGATCATGTCGAAGGCCTTAGATAGCAACTTCCAATGCTTTCTATGACTGTTTCCTGTACTCATGAAAGATATTAGAGACATAGTGGTACTATGAAAAGGCTGGAGCCTGTGTTGTATATTTGACAGACGTTTATGAGTATTGAGGTGTTCCATGATTTGTGTATATATGCATCTCTCTAGATTTTGGATGAAGGGGAAATAATTGCAATAAGGTGATAATTGGTCAGTTCTGTCGAACTACCTCCTTTGTGTAGCGGAACAATATGGGAACATTTTCAGATTCAGTTCTGTCGAACTACCTCCTTTGTATAGCGAAACAAAATGGGAACATTTTCAGCTTCAGGTCTGTTGAACTACCTCCTTTGTGTAGCGGAACAATATGGAAAAAGTTTCAGATATCAGGGACTAGATTTTCAGATATGGATCTGTTAATAAGAATGGCTACTGAGTATGTGATTGCATCAGCAGTAATTCTCAGAAATACAGCTGGTAGTTTATCTGTGGCTAATGTTGTGGCCTTTATCTTTTTAAGTCTTTTTTTTTATGATATCTATAGAGACAGGTTGAAATGTAAAGCTGTTGCTGATATTATGTGACTTAGGTGGTTCCTTGGAAAGGGGAGAGTGCTGAGGGTTAGATATGGCTAGAATGGATCCCATGAAGTATTTATTGAATTGGGTAGCTACATACTCTGATGAATTTGTAGTAGTTGGGGAGGGTGTACTAGATTCACCTGGAGGGAGTATGTTATTAATGGCAGTCTAAAACTTTTGAGGGCTGTTTTGATGCTTCATTTGTATATTCTGGTAGAAGTTAGTCTTGTCTAATTTGACCAGTTTCTTTGCTTTATTTCTTAGCTGTAGCTATGTTTGCTTAGAGGCTTGGGACCTGGTTTTATGCCATTGGTCCCTGGCTTTATTTCTAGTTTTCAGCAGTGATCTTATTTCTTTTCTAAGCCAAGGAGCAAAGTTGAATTTAATTATGATAGGTCTGGAAGGTACATATGATTTCAGGATGTCTAAGGAGGTAGAATTGAAGTATTAAACTGCTTCTTCAAAGGTGAGTAACATAAGTGGTTCCCAGTTGCCACTTTTTAGAGTTGTGATGAAGTTCATAGGGTTAAAGTTTCTTTTGTTTTTTATTTCCCAGTAAGCAGTAGGTTTAGCCTGATATGTAAAAATCCTTCATATAAAGGCTGGTAGAGAGTCAATCAGGCCATCTGGTTGGCAGCCAGAATGAAGGGATTGGGCTGGTTTATTTATCAATATCCAGTCAAGGATTGAGTGTCTCTTTGATGACTTGTAAATTTGAGTAAATCTGTGGAGTTTGATATAATTAGGGATTATCAGAGACTGAGCCAAGGTGGTGCAGCAGGTAGCGTTGTCGCCTCACAGCAAGAGATTCCCCTGTTCGATTCTCAGCTGGAGCGCCTTCTGTGTGGAGTCTGCATGTCCTCCCCATGGTCGACTGACGTTTAAAGACAAGCAGGCAGGTGCATGCTTGAATGGGTGTGCCTTTTTTTGAAGGTTGGGTGTTGGGCTGGCAACTCGGCACCATAAAAAATCCACTGCCAATCATTAGCAGACCGGAGTTCCGCTGTGGTGACCCCTAACCAGGAAAAGCCGAAAGAAAAGATTAGAGTTACAAGCAAGCCAATCAATGTTACAAGTCCCATGATGATAGTTTCATGTGTGAGTGCATTGAAGGCCCAGTGCAGTAAGTTCTCTAAACTGGATATGTTGTTTTCGGGTGGGATGTAGCATTCAATTATGTTGATAAGTTTTTTGAGATTAATTTTTAGTCTGGTAAAAATTACTTCAACATTATCAAAAGTAGGGGTGATTAGATCCAAAGTCTCAACATTAGGTTGATTTTTAAGTAGTATTGCTACTCCACCTCCCTTTTTGTTTTTTTATGCCATTGCGTAGGGTATTATAACCTGTTGGCAAGATTTCATTATTAGTAATGTCTGGTTTTAGCCATGTTTCAGTTAGTAGCACAATATTTGGTGAATATAGTGAAAGACTGGTGTGTAGGTACTGGACTTTTTTAGTAATACTTCTTATATTTATGTTTAGCAACAACAGGTCTGCAGGTCTCGTAGGGAGGTGTAATATGATGTAAGACTGATTGGGGTTCTGGGTGGAGGAGTTGATATAAGAAGTTGGTAGACTGGGATTGGGATGTATATCTCCACTAAGAGATAGTTTAGATGCTATGTAGAATATGGTTTTTATGATTTTTTTACATATACCTATCATATTTTAGGGAAAGTTTGGGGGAGTGGTGGCGAGGTAAGGATAAGAAGAGAGTGTAATGAGTGGTTGATATTTTAAAGACAGATGGACAGATAAGGAAACTGAATGAAGACGTGTTATGAGAATAAGAGGAGTGGTGGTTGATTCAGTTAGGCTGACATGATATGACGTAATGTATGACACTAATGTTAGTATTGCTAAAGCAGCAATATGTAGCTGGAGCATATTTGGTGTAGTCTAGGCTACCGGTGAATATAATGGTGACTGATTATTTATTTATTATTTAACATTGGTTTGCCAGGATAGTCCAACTGGACAACGAGTGTCCATTTTCAGCGGAGTCCTGGGGAGAAAAACTCCATAATTACAGAGGGAAGAAAAATTTACAAAAGAGACATTACAGAGAAGTAGCATACAGTCTGTAGACTTTACAGCCATTAGTATACAAGAAGAGGATATTCCCTCTTTTGGTTGAAAATACAAGTGTACAGAATATACAATATGAGTAGATAATAACTTGGTAGACCATTGCAAGATATTTCACAACTGAATAAGAGTATATAAATGTATAAGTTTTCCATATATACATTCAAGCAAATAAACATGCCAGAGTATACATACATATATATGCATATACATACATACACGCACTCTATATATATATATATATATATATATATATATATATATATATATATATATATATATATAATCTCACTGGATATTCACATCCCGACCCCACCCTCTGCCCAGAAAACCACAGTGAAAAACTACTCTAAAGCAAATTTCACATGCCTCAAAACCGAGGCGAAATCCTTCAAAGCCCCCGGTTCTGTGGAAAATATGGCCCAGACCGCAGAATCCTTTATAAACGCATTCTATGAACACCTTCAGGAATGCATGGATCATGCAATCCCAAATAAAACCAAGACCCAATCCTCCAAAGGCAGACGTCCTGTCTGGTGGACCCCAGCCATAAACAAACTATACAATAGAAGGAGGAAGCTACTACATGATAGAGCAAAATCGTAAAAAGGGAAGGCATCTCTGATCAGTATTAGCAAAAAACTACGGGCATTCATAAAATCATCTAAGGCCAGCTTCGAGAGACAAATTGCACAGGACACTAAGGATAATCACAAGGCCTTCTTTAGTTATGTTAGGAACCTGGGTGGGAATTCCCAGATATGCTCAGAATTAGTCCAAAATGACAAAAAATACACCGAGCCCACAGACATTGCCAACATCCTAGCTGACAGGTTCAGTGCAAACTTCTCCCCCCTCTCCCCACCAAAAGGGCAAATATCTATCCCAACAGAGTGCTGCCCCCCTGACATCTCAGATGCTCAGGTAAGAGCCGCCCTCTCCAAAGCAAAAAACACAGCATCAATGGGACCAGATGGTGTCCCAGGCTGTGTCCTACATGAACTCCAAGAAGAGCTAAACCCAAACATAAAACTACTGTTCAATCTTAGCCTTACTACAGGATATGTACCCAAAGAGTGGTGTACAGCAACAGTGGTCCCTCTCCACAAAGGTGGTGCCTCAATGGATCCTGGAAACTATCGCCCCATAAGCCTGACTAGCTTGGTCTGCAAAGCTATGGAAAGGATCATCATGGACCTCATAAATAAAGATATTGGGGACCTACAGACACTGGATCCTACCCAGTTTGGCTTTGTTAAGGGCAGATCCTGCC
>NC_056741.1:155733616-155776116 GCF_019279795.1 Protopterus annectens
GACTTCTAGCATTGAGTAGCATTACCCTCAGATTTTGCTTGCTTGTACCTGTTATGGTGGTGAATTTGTCATCTAAACCTTGCCTAAAGAAGGCACTATAGGGGTGGCAAGAGCCTTAGCCAGTATCCGGAATCCCAAGGGCGACAGGTGCAGGCCATCTCTGGCAAAGCATCATGGTCTTTCAATCATGTCATCCCAGGCAGACAGATACTGGATCCCCTTAGAATGACACCAGAAGATTAGCCAATTGTTGAAGTCAATCATTTTGTCCTTGTACTGTGGTATCATTCTGGGTGATGGCAGGATGCTCCTCAGGGCTAGGGTCATACCTGCCTGGGCTACAAGATCGGAGAGCTCCTCCATGTCTCTTTTCATGTAGTCCAGGTAGGTACGTCTCAGGTCATTCACACCAACATGGACAATGACAGAAAAAGACACAGGCTCCGATCTAGTTATGTTAACTCCAAAAAATGTTTAATGTAAACTTTTTTCCTTTTGTCTGAAGAAGTCTTCCAAAGGTGGAAGACGAAAAGCGCTTCACATTAAACATTTTTTGGCGTTAACCTAACTAGACCGGAGCCTGCATCTTTTTCGTGTTACAAGAGTTTGTTTTTGCAGTTGTCACATGGACAATGACAGAGGCATATTTGTACTTGTTGTGGAGTGACCAGAGTGCGTGCATTATGTGGCAGATCCTGGCACCCAACAGGCAGCTGACAGTAACTTTCCCCTTGGTTTACACTCATATATAGGTTATTGCTCACACATGGATAGGTATAGTCAGATGGTGTTGTTTGCGTTGTCCAGGACAGATGGGTGTAGAAATAGTAAGTGGGCAAGGCTTCAAGGGGTCTATTACAGGTGCATAAATGGTTGGTGAAGAGGTATGTTTTAAGTAGGCTTTTGAAGGAGGGTGTGGAGTTTTGTAGTCTGAGGTCAGGGGGAAGGTTGTTTCATATTTGTGCTATGTCATGGGCAAATAGTGATTCCCCAGAGTTGTTTTTGCATGTGATGGTTTAAATTAAGGCTTTGTTGGATGACCAAAGTTGCCTATTTGAATTGTAGAAGTTCAGCATGCCAGTCAGGTCAGGGATTTTCTAGGGATAGTACAGAATTAGATGAGCTAGGCTGAGTTGATGGTACCTTAATAGGTTCGAAAATTCAAGCCAGTGCAAGGCTTGTAGGTAAAGGCAGTGGTGGGATCATGATTTGGCATTAGTAGCGAATCTAGCAATTTTGTTGTAACAGATGAAAAGTTTATTAAGGTCAGTTTTGTAAAGATTAGTTAGAATTGGGGATGCATAAAGTAGAGTAGATAGGAGGTGGGTCGTGGCTATTGCAATTCGAAATTCGGTGGTTAGATAACTTTTACAACAATAGAGGGAACCTAGCTTTTTGTGGACTTTAGTGATGGTTGTTGATATGTGCTTTGTGAGTTTGAGTTGCTGGTCAATGGTAACTCCTAGGAGTTTAGCCTCAGTGACGGGTGATTTGGGTTTTGCTGGTGGAGAGTATAGAGAAGGTAATCCACTCACAAAAATTGAGAATGTTGCTTGAGTAAAATGATCGTAAAGGAAATAATAGCAGACAGCACACAAAACTTCAAGGATCATAAACAATGCAGGAGAACAGTTAAATAAGTTTACAAAAGCAGAAGTCTTTATTCGGTAAGCGCTTTCATGGGAATAACTGCCACTCTGCAGACCATTCAATAAAATGCATTTCATTACCAATCATATATTTATTTATTTTATTTTATTTAACATTTGTTAACCGGGAAAGTCCGACTTGGAACAAAGCCAATTTTCAGTGGAGGCCTGGGGAGAAAGGCTCCAGAAGCATGTCTTTGTAAATTTTATTTTTAATATATATATAAATATATATATATATATATATATATATATATATATATATATATATATATATATAAGAAGAAACAAAAAATAAACAATTTAGAGTATTAATCACAATATAATAGTACAGAAGTAGTAAAGTTAGATCTTTGTTTTATGGCAAATACTGCACTCATATATTACTGAACAGGGTCTATATTATATAGCTGGAAACCTAAAATCTCGAGCGCTCACATGAACAAATATGCAGATATTCAAAATCGCTATTGTGGAGGGCTGCACCCCCCACACCCCCCGCTAAATATATATTCCAACTCTGAGATAGCACTACATTGAGGAAAGGGCAAATATCCCGATCTCCACTGTACTGCAATCCAAAACAATGAATATCGAATATCTGCATTTTCGCTCATGTGAGCGCACGAGATTTTAAATTTTCGACGATCTAAAGTAGACCCACTGAACACACTAGATGCATGTTCCTCAACAGTTAACTGAGCATTCTATCTCAAAGCCCCATTCTGCATGAATAGAATGTGTAGCATTGTAATAAATAGTCTCTGGTTCCAGCCATAAATGTAAGTTTACATCAAATGCAGTCATGTAGCCATAAAAAATAGATTTTACAAACAAGTAAAGCAAATTGATTGTTTTGCAATGAAACACAAACACTTAAAATTTATACAAAAATATCCTCTGGTGCTACATCAGCACTAAATTGGTTCAAATAATGTATCAAGAGCCTCTGGAATCAGCCAAATGTTTGGATAATGAGGTTTGTGGGAGTGGGAGGAGTGTCTGCACTGTTTTAACTAGGAACGCTGAGAACTAACTATTGGACTTAGTTATTATGCTAGTTGTAATAGTGAGCAGGATTTTTGCAGTAGTGGTCTTCTGTTGTCCAAAATAGATCTATGCCAGCACTGTGTATTATTTTTTTTATAATGAGAGTATTTATATTTAATTTGTTTATCTTGTAGGAAAGTTAGGGAATTGTTTTGTTAGAGGCCATGACAGTATAGTAAGTAAGTAAGCAATTTTAATCACTTACATTTAAGGAACAGGTTGTATATGATGAAGTAATTATGATAGAAGTAGTTATTATGGAATAG
The DNA here is from genome assembly GCF_019279795.1 of Protopterus annectens. Lineage (NCBI taxonomy): Eukaryota > Metazoa > Chordata > Ceratodontiformes > Protopteridae > Protopterus > Protopterus annectens. The sequence goes on from NC_056741.1 coordinate 155,736,582, forward strand.
TTGATCCAAGTTACCTATTAATTGTTGTGCTATCTTTCTAAGTTTATTGTTTCATTGTATAGCTAATATCTTAGATAAAAAGGAATTAAAATCTGGAAGGAGTAAAGTGTACTCTGTAGTGGAGTGAATAGTAGGGCTACATTGTTTTGTATGAGAAATGGTTTTAGATTGAACTGAGGGTGAACAGTTTTTAAGGAAGAGGAGTTGCCTAATTGTAAAAAAGTATATAGGTTGGTACAGAGTGATTTAGGAAGATGGGGATAGGTTGGGAGGGGGCAGATAATAAGATAATGTAAGAGGGCTTTGATTTGTCCACATACAGGTGTGGGAGTGGCTATGGAGTATACATGTAGATGTAACAGAGGTGGGTGGGAATTGGGGATAGGGTAGGGAAGCGGAGTGAGCCCAAGTGCAGCAAGGACAAATGGAGTGGGTAGAACCAGTCAGCATGCTTGCGACCATAAAATACAATCAGCAGAATGGTCTGGGCTGAAGGTAGGTAAGAAATACAAAAGAAAGCTGTAATTCCTTGGTAACTTTTTAATGTTAATACAATAGTTTCTATTTTCTTTGTGGACTACACTATGGGGAATTTCTAACGCACTGCAAAATTCGCACTACAGCTAATGTGGAGAAATCAATATCCAGGCAGCAACTATAAGGAGAGAAAAAAAGAAGTTCTTCTTGCTAGTTAGGATCGGAGCCGATCCTCGGCTCTGACTGGGCCATCTTCAATAGCTCGAGAGCTGTTTACTGGCTCGAGGCTACCCCTTATCCCATAATGCCTAGTGATAGCTACCAAGATCTCATTTGAAATAGCTAACTCCAGACATAACAAGAGAATAAACCAGTCAAAATAATTAGTTGACTATACCTGCCATATTCTCTAACTCAATAGATGAAAAACAAGAGAAAACACAGCCAGTGAAACAGGAAATCCTCTTGGTCCACTAGGACAGGGGGACGGAGGGTGGGACGCAAGAAGGAAGGTGAGATGAAGACAACTAACATGGAACGTTATGGTAGGTACATAACTTCTTTATGTTAAGTTGTCTATCTTGCCTTCATTCTTGCAGGTTGGAACAGCGTCCCTAGCACCTAATATCCTGGGTGGCTCAGTGGAACAGACTCTTCAGAACAGTGGAACCAAAGTCAGCTCTGCTCCTGGAGACCATATCCAACTTGTAATGTGAAATAAAGGTATGAGGGTTTGCCCACTTGGCAGCTGCACAGATAGAATCCATGGGCAACCTAGACTGAAAGGCTACAGAGGTGGCCACGGCCCTAGTAGAATGACCTTTTGGTTTAATAGGTAACTCTTGTTCCTTAACTGATAAATGAAAATAATAGTGTATGACAACCATCTAGACAAGGTTACCTTGGAAACTGGGAGACCTTGTTTGCCCAAGGCATAAGAAAGTAACAGTCAGTCCGACTTCCTTATTTCCTTAGTTCTGTGCAGGCAAAAACGCAATTATCTATGAACGTCCAATTGGTGTAGTTTGTACTCTGCCTTGTTGGTATGATTAGGGAAAAACACAGGAAGATCTATAGATTGGTTTAAATTATTTTCTGAGCAGACTTTAAGAAGAAATGAAGGATTAGTCCTCAGAGCAACCCTGTCCTTATGAAAAACAAAGTAGGGAGGACAAACACATAGCACCTGAAGTTCGGAGACGCGTCTGGCTGAAGTAATAGCTACCAGAAAGAGTGTCTTCCAAGACAGAAACTTGATAGAGCAGGACACTGCTGGTTCAAAAGGGGGCAGAATTAAGGATGTTAGGACTAAATTAAGGTCCCAAGGAGGAGGGGGATATCTCACTGGAGGCCTAAGAAGAGTTGTCCCAATCAAAAACGCTTTACAGAGCTTATGAGACATAATGTTAGAATTCAACAAACCAACATGAAAGTTAGAAATGGCTGCTAATTGTACCCTGATCGTAGCAGAAGCAGACTGGGAGTGAAACAGTTGTGCTAGGAATTTCAGAATTTTGTGGACTGGGGCTGAAAAGGGATCCACATTCCTAGACTTTGCCCAACAAGAAAAACGTTTCCATTTGCTAGCATAAGTTTTCCTCGTTGTAGACTTGTGAGAAGAGATGATAATCTCACGTACTGCTGGGGAAATGCTGGGAAGCCTGGCTAAGGTTGAAAGTGGAGCAACCAAGCTGTGAGCTGGAGAGTTTGGAGGGATTGATGCAACCCGCCTGATTGATGAATCAGGAGATCTGGAATTGGGTCCAGAGTCCAGGGTTGATCGAGAAGGTAATGGTGCAGGAATGGGAACCATATCTGTCGAGGCCAGTAGGGGCAATGAGGATCATTTTGCAACCCAATGGCTTTGCTTTCTGTAAGAGTTTTGGTATCAGAGGAAATGGAGGAAAAGCATAAAGAAGTCCCTGAAGCCAATCTTGGACTAGAGCATCTCTGGGTATGTGGCCTGGAAGCGGAAGAAGGGAGAAGTAGTTGCTGCATTTGCTGTTGAAGGGGGTGGCAAAAAGATCGCAGCAAGGCTGTCCCCATTTGCGGAAAATAAGATCCGCAACTTCCTGATTCAGAGACCACTCATGAGGCATGAGGATAGCTCTGCTGAGCCTGTCCACTATGACATTGGATCTCCCAGGGACGTGCATCGCAATCAGAAAATGTTGGGAAGAAATCGCCCACTGCCAAAGTCTGAGTGCTTCTCGACACAGGGGGTAGGATCTGGTTCTGCCCTGCTTGTTGATGTACCACACCACTGACATGCTGTCTGTTTGAATAGCAATTGCCCCAGAAGGAAGAGAATCTTGAAGGGCTTGCAACGCCAGAAGCACGGCTCTCATTTCCAGGACATTTATGTGCAGATGGTACACGTGAGGTTGCCAAGTGCCTTGGACTGTCCTGCTCAGATAATGCCCCCCCACCCTATCAGGGAGGTGTCTGTGGTCACTGTGGCTACTGGAGGGGGTTGAATGAAAGGTCTGCCCTGAGCAATTAGTGGGGAGACCATCCACCAAGAAAGATGTCTTTTGCATGCATCTGTGATCAGGATCATGTGAGTCATGGGTAGCTCTTGGAAAGACCACTGCATGAACAGAAGCCACTGAAGAATTCTCATATGAAAGTGTGCTAGTGGGATTAGAAGAATGGCTGCTGCCATGGAAACCAGACTTTGAAGGACATACCTGACTTGGATCCTTTTGTTCTGCATCAGAATCTGTACTTGCTGACGAATTGCGGACACCCGTTCTAGTGGTAGCCTTGCAAACATATTCCTTGTGTCTAAGTCTGCTCCTATGTAAGTGATAGATTGACAGGGCAACAAGGCAGATTTTTTGAAATTTATTGTAATGCCTAGCTGGGAGCAGATTGTGATTGTGTAGACCCGCGCTTGCAGGAGTTGATGCCTGGTGGTAGCAGTGAGGAGCCAGTTGTTTGATACAGAAACACCTGGAATCCTCGACGTCTCAGGTGAGCCGTGACCACTGCCATACATTTGTTGAACACCCTGGGGGCTGTGGTGAGACCAAAGGGCAGAGCTCTGAACTGATAATGACTGGCCCCCAGCCAGAAGCGAAGATATCTCCTGGAGCGCCTGTCCATCTTGATATGGTAGTATGCGTCCTGAAGATCTATCTAGCACATCCAAATGTCCTGACCCAGAAAGGGTAGAATGGACTGTAGTGTGACCATCTGAAACTTTTTCTTTGTACAGACCTGTTTAGTCTGCTGAGATCCAGAATCAGTCTCCAGTCCCCTGCCTTTTTTGATACTAAAAAGAACCTTGAGTAAGTTCCGGATCCATGCTGGTCTGCCGGGACTTCCTGGATGGCTCTTTTTTCTAGCAGTTTTGAAACTTCTATTACTGCTTGCTCCTTCAGATTGGGTAGAACATCTGGAAGAGTCTTCCTTGACTGTAAGGGGGGTTGATGGAAGGGAATTTTGTAAGCTCCGGATATAATGGACTGTACCCATTTGTCTTGTGTTAAACTTTGCCAGGCTTTTGGGTACAGTGAAAGTCTTCCCCCGACTGCATCCAGAGGTGAGCAGCTGGGCAACCCTTCAGGGATGCTGGAAGGGCTTCTCAGAGAAAGATTCTCTGTTGCCCTGGTTCTGCGGACCCCCTCTGCCACAAGGGTGGCATCTATTATTGTTGTTTCACCCTCTGCCTCTGGAGAAAAAATCACTACGTGTGTCAGGCAGGGCTCCCTGAGATTTATGGAACCACATCTTCCCACTCTTCTGACCCTTGGGGTAAGGTCTAGAGGGAGTGGAAAAACAGACTCCCGCAGCACAGAGAATCTTGCCTTCTTACTCACACCTAGTCAAAGTGTCTTTCACCTGTGGTCCAAAAAGAAAGGAACCATCAAAGGGAGTGTTTGTGAAGGACACTCGAAAGGGTTCCGCAAAGTTATACAGCTGCATCCACGCATGCCTCCTAAGGGCCACACCCGTACCTGCGGCTCTACTCACTCCATCAGCTGCATAGGAAATGAGCCTCATGGAGGAGTTAACAACAGAATTAAGCATCGCTAGCTGGGAAGCTACTTTGGCTTGTGCTCCCTCAGCTGTTGGATCTTGAAGGGTATCTCCGAGCTCTTTAAGGAGATCCCTATGAAGTCAGGTAAAATGACATAGGTAGTTCAGTGACCTCATAGAGAAGGTCGCTGAAGCAAACATTCGCTTCCCATATCTGTCCATAGTCCTAGACTCCTTGTTAGGGGGATGGACAGACGAAGAGGTCTCCACTAACTCTTTTTTGGTGGCTGCTGCTACCACCATGGCATGAACAGGAACAACTTTTGAAAGGAATTGCTTATACTGGGGTGTTGTAATGAATTTACCAGGTCTCCTTGGAGTTGGTTCCACTGTATCTGGAGCTGACCAAGCCTTTCGAGCCACCACTGTCATAAGTGGATCGAAAGGTGGAAAAACCCAGGAGGTGGAAGGTTGGGAACCGAAAGCATCCAGAAATACAGACTCATCCTCAGTGGGGGCTAAGGGATTCCAGTTCCCCCTCTGCTTAAGCATTTCTAGGATGTCCGAGAAGGAAACATCTTCAGAGGGGGATCTCGGGGACCCTTCTAAATGATCTAAGTCTGTATCAAAAGTGACAGACTCAGGGGAGTCAATGTGCTTCCTCTTACACTTTTTCTTCCGAGGGGGCTCCTCTGAGTGATCAGGAGAGGCCTTAGAAGAGGAGGAAACACCCAATGGGGTGCCCTGGAGCATTGGTTCCCAACACTTAGGGTCTGGAGAAGGAGCAGAGGTTGGCACAGGCACTACAGGGGACGGAGCCGGCGGGGCTGAAAGTGGAGCTGACTCAGAAGACAGCACACTTCGCATGACATCAAAGGTGTCCCTGCCATGATGCAGAGAAAGCTCTGGTTCCAAAGAAATAGGAATCTTTCTCCGCACTGAGGGGGATGGCTCCGAGGCCGATGTTGGAGCTGAGCTCACCTGCGCCGAAGCTCTAAGAGGAAGAACGGGGTCGGACAAGGGTCCGATGCCACTCACCCCCTCGGAGCTGACAAGGGAGCCACGGCACCCAGATCCCTCGATGGAAGGTACCACCGAGGGAATCGGAGCCGATGTCAGAACTGAAGGAGATAGAGTTATCAGAGCCGATGGTTCCAGTACTCAAACCCCAACAAACTCCGGCTCTGAACTCATTGGAGTCAGAGGAGGAACATCAAGAGAAGTGGATGGAGCCGATACCTGTTGAGGAGGGATGGACAGCAATTTAGCTAGTGCCTGCGACTTTGGCAACCTACTGACTACTCTCTCCACATCATGATCCAGCAGCCTAGAGGATCGAGAGGAGTGAGAGGATTGGTGACTACGCTCGCTCTGAAGTAAAGGAGACCAAGGAGCCGAATGCACCGACTCTAAGGAAGGGGACCTCAGCCTCTTGTGGCTCCGCGACAGCTCCGAAGCCTCTGATGGAGCTGATGGGGAGATTGTCTTGTCGGTGCCAGCCAGAACTGACGTAGAAGGTAAATCCTGTACCGAAGATGGCTCGGAACTTGGAGCCAATGGCTTAGTGGATTTAGGGGATTTCACTGGCTGTGAGCTCTTGGCCGGTAAATCCTGGGGTTTTAATAGACCCCTAAGAATCAACTTATTCTTACGCTCCTGCAGGACTCTTGTACTAAAGGCATGTCAAACAGAACAAGAGTCCTGCAGGTGCACAGTGCCTAAACAATAGACACAAGAAGTGTGCCCATCTGTCAGAGACATCTTCTAACAGCATGAGTCACACTTCTTAAACCCAGAAACCTTAGATTCCTTTGACATACTTTACTGTAGAAGGAAACCAACCAATTTAGACAACAATAAAAAGGAGCAATATTCAGTTCTACAAGAACAAAAAACACACCTACTAGAAAGGATATAGATAAAGTTTTTTTTTTTTAAGAAGGTAATAGGAAAGCCTCTAATTTAAATGGCTAGCCTATAAGAATAAAGCAGTAGGAAAGCCTCTAAGTTAAACGGCTAACCTGGAATGAAGGGGGGGGTGGAGGAGAACTCTCTAAGTTAAACAAGTTCAATAAAAAGAGGGATACTATAGACTAAACAATTATCTACCACGGAAACAAAACTATTGCTAATAATAAAGTACTAGAAGAGTTAAATTCTAGTAAAGATTTACACAAAAAATTCTATACAAGCCTGAGCCAGAAAAATGACACCTTGCAGCTGAAGTGGCAAACGAGATCTGGGTAGCTATTGCTAGGCATTATGGGATAAGGGGTAGCCTCGAGCCAGTAAACAGCTCTCGATCTATTGAAGATGGCTGAGTTGGAGCCGAGGATCGGCTCCAATCCCAACCAGCAAGAACGAAGGCGAGATAGACAACTTCTACTGTTCTATGGTATTATTGCTTATTATACAATGCCTACCCTAAAAACGTGCACGCTGATTGGCCAGCCCAACCAGCGTGCCCGTTGTAAATCCCTCAATATACTAACGGAAAAAGGTCCGGTCGCCCGGACTTTTTCCGTTAGTATAAAACACTGTCTCGCTATGTTAAAAGAGTTTAACATAGCGACACAGATTTAAAAAGCAACGGACATCTCCGTTGCTTTTTAAAGCTGTCTCGCCATGTTAAACTCCTTTAACATAGCGACATAGTAAAGCAACGGAGATCTTGCGATCTCCGTTTTTTAAACCTGTCTCGCTATGTTAAATGAGTTTAACATAGCGAGACAGCTTTAAAATAAGCAACGGAGATCTCCGTTGCTTATTTTAAAGCTGTCTCGCTATGTTAAACCCATTTAACATAGCGAGACAGTAAAAAGCAACGGAGAACTTGCGTTCTCCGTTGCTTTTGCCCACAGCTCTGATGTACTGCGTAGGCATGCGCAGTACATCAGAACTGCCGCGGAACAAAAGACAGGTGCGGAAGGGCAGCAAAGAGGCATTATACAATGCCATTATTTAAGAAAAGTAATTATTTCTTTTCTTAAATAATGGCATTGTATAATAGCAATAACCCACTTCTGGGTGTGGGTAATGCTGGATTTACCCACGGTTGTCTTTGTTTGGTCCCTCGGGCTTCGCCCTCGGGACCAAACCACGCCAACCGTGGGTAAATCCAGCATTACCCACACCCAGGCGTGGGTTATTGCTATACTATTTTACCCAACTACAAGTAGAGGACGGGAAATAGTAGTACAGTTTATTTATCAGCTTGGGGGGGTTAGGTAGAAACCACTTGCTATCATTGCTGTTGGTCTGCTCTCCAGATACCCTTAAAACAAGCCAATTAAATTAGACCAAATTCTGACCATGACCTATGTTGTTTTTGATGCTGAAATTTCTTTCTAGCAGGACTTTAAAGTTCCCGGTCATGTGAGTAAGATTCCCTAGGCACAGTTGGAGCTAAGATACAGCTGATATACAGGAAGATGTCAGGGATATCTTCAAATGTTAAAGTACTGTAAAAAAGGTATTTAATGTAAATGTTGATGAATTTAATATCTAGTATAGCTCTAATTAGAGAAAAAAAACATACTTAGTCGACTCAAATCAAACTCGTGAGGTAGCTATGGCATAATACATTACTCTTATGCAGACAATAACAATGGTAAAGTAAAGGAATACCAAAATCCTTGCACAAAAGAATGGGAAATATTACATGCACATTCAATTTGAAACTTAATACTCTAAATCTCAAATCAAATTTTATGTCAGTTTAGACATAATACGAAGTGCTTAAGCAAGTGCGCTAACTGTGTTACATAAAAGGAACAATTAAAAAAATAACAACTTTGCTAAAATAATAGAGGAATGCATATAGGTTCAAAAAAGTCTGACCAGGTCAATTGACAAGCAAGTAGTATTCCAGTTACTTTAGGGTAACTGGAATACTAATATGTCTACCACTATAATGTGTAATCAAGGAAGTAGGTAGTAAGAGGCCTGTACATTAACAGCATGCGTCCTAATTTACAGTTTTAGCAGAACATGAGGTGACAATATTAGCACTACAGAAAAGGCCTGTTAATTCAGCATTGTAAGAGTTGTTGAGAATTAAAATTACACAACTAAGAATCTTTACCCTCTATTTCAGTAAAACCATGAAAATCAACTTACCAATAGATGCAAACACTAACTAAAATATCATACAAAGGCAAAAGCTTACTAAGATATCATAGATCCTGCATAGACATAGCTTCAGGATAAGGAATAGTGATTATAGCAAGGATACATATCGATATCGGAGGAACATACAAGACCAGCAACGACTCAAGCAGTTTCTGGTGTATTTTAAAAATGGCGTCGGGTATGAACCAGTTTTTACTCGGAATAGGAAGAACCAGTCAGCATGCTTGCAACCATAAAAAAACAATCAGCAGAATGAACTGGACTAAAGGTAGGTAAGAAATGCAGAAGAAATCTGTAATTCCTTGGTAGCTTTTTAATGTTTAATACAGTAGTTTCTATTTTTGTTTTTTGCAGATTACACTATGGGGAATATCTAACGTACTGCAACATTCGCACTACAGCTAATTTGGAGAAATCAATATCCAGGTAGCAACTACAGGGAGAGAAAACTACTGTTCTATGGTATTATTGCTAACTATTTTACCCAACTGCAAGTAGAGGAGAGGAAATAATAGTACAGTTTATTTATTTATTATTTATTTATTTTATTTTACATTTGTTGACCGGGAGAATCCGACTGAGCTATAGCCCTTTTTCAGCGGAGGCCCGGGGAGAAAAGTTTGAAATAGTACAAGGAGTTATTTTGTAACAAGCTCAAATAGTACAAGTAATTTTTTTATTGTAACATACAATAAAGAGTAATTAGTAACACTTGCAGTAGTCACTAAGTTAACATGTCAAAGACAAAATGAGGTGACAGCAGTAGTGTGATATATTTAAGGATACAAAAGCATTGGTAGTTGCTTAGAAATTGTGGGATGTTTGCAATTTAGATAAAGTGTTATGTAACAATGAAAAAAGTACCAGTAACTCAAAGGAAATTGTAGATTTTAGGAAATAAAAATAGAATGTTTGGAGGTAGTTAGAAGAAAATGGAAAAGAGTAAGTTGAGAAAAAGAGAGAGGGTGATTACAGGAGGGGGGGAGTAGGGAGGAAAGGAGAAGGTGGTTACTTTGTTATATGGATGTGATCAGGGAGGGTGAGAGCAGTGGCAGGTCCAGTGCTTTTTAAAGTACTCTTTAGTGGCTGATTTAAATTGTTTGAGGTGTGTGAGTCCTTTATCAGCTTTGTGGGGGGGGGGGATTAGGCAAAAACCACTTGCTATCATTCTTGGTGGTGTGCTGTCCAGATACCCTTAAAATAAGCCAATTAAATTAGTCCATATCCCAATCGTCACTTACGTTGTTTTTGATGCTGAAATTTCTTGCAAGGAGGATTTTAAAGTTTCCAGTCACTTGAGTAAGATTCCCTGGGTGCAGTTAGAACTAAGATACAGTTGATATACAGGAAGATGGGAGTGATATCTTCAAATGTTAAAGTAGTTGTTTTTGATGCTGAAATTTCTTACAAGCAAGACTTTAAAGTCTTAGGTTCCTGAAATGACCTCTGGGTCAATAGCTTAGTAATCTCCTATGATCCTATGATCTTATGATCTTATAATACAGACTGTATTCTTACACTTGAGGATTTGTACATTGATTTGAACAACACATCATGGAATATTTCATTTAAAAAAGCTTGGAAGTTTACCCAAGAATTTCACCCATTCGGAAATGTAAATTTGAAAGTAATGATCCAGTTATTTTTGTCAACAAGACTGTTAAAGGAAATTCATAGTTTCATAGGTTCATAGGTGTTTACTAGGCTAATGACCACAAGGGCCTTTTTAAGAGTAGCCATACTTCCCAAATCTCTGACACGTTCTGATACCCTTGATGAGTGTTAGCATGGGGTTGGGAGATGAAACATTTACATGCAGGGACCTGGGAGATGAACCATTTACAGATTGTCTGTGTCCATTAGAGACCTAGGTGCCAAACCAGGGATGAATTTCCTGTTCCCCATCAAATTGTCCAAGTTGCACTTGAATTGAGTTAGGGAGGAACTCTGCTTCACATGGATGGGAGAGCCTGTTCCATAGATAGGGTAATCTCTAGGATACATACCTGTCTCTCCTGCAGGTCCTGTTTATATCACAAGCAAGGTTTAAGTCTTTAGAATGGGTATTTCCAGTGCTATTGGTTTTGTGGATATGCAGGAGGTCCATTAGAGTGGGCTCTGACAATGCCCTGTATGCCAGGCATAAAAGCCTGTAGGAGGCAGAATACAGGGAAAAGACCTTCAGGTGGTCTGCATAGAACATTTTCCTATGCCCTGTATTCTTTTAGTGAGAAACCTCTGTGGAGGTTCCAATTGTTTGATATGCCTGGTTAGGTACACACCAAAGGGGGCATTGTACTCAATGATAGGTTTGATGAATGACAAACAGTGAAAAAATGACTTCCTTAGACTTATATGCCATACCTTTGTTTATAAGTTGTACAACATAGAATGATTTCCTCACTACTGTAGGCACGTGATGATCAAACACTAGATTGCTATCTATTTGTGTCCCTAAGTCCCTGACTACTGGGTCAACTCTAAGGGGTGTGTTGTCAATATGATAGTTACCATGGGTGGATGGCTTCCCAAAAGATACTATTATGCATTACTTGGCATTTAGTTTTAGTACATGGCTCTGACACCAGTTATTTGTCTATGTCAGCCCCCACTGGATAACATTTGTGTCAGTGTGGGATTCAATGACAGCTCCTAATTTGCAATCATCTGCAAAGCTAGGCAGCCAGAGACCACTGACATTGGTCATGACTTCAGAGAAGTAAATGGCAAAAAGGAGTGGTTTGAGGACCGATCCCTGAGGGACTCCACTTGTGACTGGCCTCTTTGTAGAGGTGGACTCCCCAATTCTCACTTCCTGGATGCTGTCTGTGAGCCAGTTGGCTATCCACTGGGTGACATACAAGTTTGTACCTAACGTCTTGAGTTTGTCAACAATGCACGAATGGGGTATTGTGTCAAATGCCTTGGCCAGGTCAAGGTAGGCCGTGTGAACCATTTTCTCCTCATCTATTTCTTTGGTTACCTTCTCAAAGAAGTCCACCAGGTTCAATAGGCATGATCTGCCCTTGACAAAACCAAACTGGGTTGGGTCTAATGTCTGGATGTTTACTATATCTCTGTTGATCATTTCCATGATAATTCTTTCCATGGCTTTACATATAAGACTAGTGAGACTTTTGGGTCTGTAGTTTCCAGGGTCTTTAAATGGCCCACCTTTGTGCATAGAGATGATTATTGCTGTTCTCCATTCATGAGACACAAAGCCTGTTTGGAGGCTACAGTTAAATAGTAATTCCAGAGGCCCTGATAGGTCATGTTTCATGCTACTTAGAAGGCATCCTGGGATATTGTCTGGGCCCATTGATGCAGTGTTCTTGGTCTTAGAGAGAACCTTAAGGACATGTTCCCTAGTGATAGTAGGGGGTTATATTTTATGGCATTTCCTGTGCAAAGGTTGAGGGGGAGAGAGGGGTAAAGTCTGAGCTGATTTTATCAGCCAGGAAGTTTGCTATATTTTCTGGCTCAGTATAGGTGTCTCCATTTACAATGAGCTCTGCATACACTTGTGTATTGCCTTTGAGGTTGCAGACATAGCGAAAAAATGCTTTGTCATTTGTCATTCTCTTTGGCCTGGGAGGCCAAACTTACCTCAAACTTGACTTTCGTAGACTTTATTTGTCTTCTGAGTTGTTTGTTTGGTTTGATGAGAATGCTTTTATCCTGCTGGGTACTGCACCTCCTACTTTTTGCCATGATTTTCTTCCTTCTGTTATACAGCTGATTAATTTTGTGATTCCTGACGAGCCTGGTCTGCAAGGCCATGGAACATATCATCATGGATCTCATAAACAAAGACATTGGTAACCTCCAAACTCTGGATCCCCCCCATTCGAGTTTGTGAAAGGCAGATCATGCCTCCTGAACCTGACTGACTTCTTTGAGGCAGTCAACAAAGCCTTGGATGAGGGTAAGGTGGTTCACACAGCCTATCTTGACCTTGCCAAGGCTTTCGACACCATCCCCCATTCTGGAATTATAGCTAAACTCACTAAACTAGGTATAAATCCCTACGTCACAAGATGGGTTGCCAATTGGCTCACAGACAAAACCCACACTGTAAAAGTTGCAGACTCCAAATCTGACCTCAAAGCAGTGACAAGTGGAGTACCACAGGGTTCCGTCCTGGGACCTCTCCTGTTTGGTATCTACTTCTCTGAAGTACAGGCTAACACAGAAGGCCTCTGGCCAATGAAGTTTGCAGATGACTGCAAACTAGGAGCCATAGTTAAGTCCCCAAATGATGTGGACATCCTACAGAAGGGCCTCACTAAGACAGTTGCCTGGTGTCAGAGCCATGGCCTCAAGCTCAGTGCCAAAATGTATAGTGTCATCTCCTTTGGTAAAAACTCTGTACCCATGAACTACCACATAGACAGCAATCTACTTAACACCGAATGCGTGATAAGAGACCTTGGGACCCAGGTAGACAGTAGGTTCTCCTTTGATAGTCACATCGCCACAGTAGTCAGGAAGTCCTTCTACGTGGCACACCTCATCATAAAAGGGTTCTCATCCAGGAAAAAAGAGGTCATTGTTCCCCTCTACTCATCACTCATTAGACCCATTATAGAGTACAACGCCCCTTTTGGAATGTACCTTACAAGACATCTTCAGCAGCTGGAAAGGCCACAGAAGTACCTCACAAAGAGGATTACTGGCCTCAAACAAATGACCTACACTGACCACCTCAAAAAACTCCAGCTTTACTCTGTAGCGTATCGCCTACTCCGAGGTGATCTCTGCCTTACATATAAAGCTATGTCAAACCCAGAGCTGTTGGACATGCTACACCTAAAGAAATCACAATCCCTCCAAGCTACATGCTCTAGGGACCTAAACCTTGTCACCACAATAAACAGGACATGCTGGAGGGATAGATTCCTGTCCCAGAGACTTCTCATACTCTGGAACAAGCTACCCATCTATGTCAAGCAAAGTTCTTCATTAGCACTCTTCAAGAAAAATCTTGATGAGTGGATGGGAAATAGGAAATACACCCCGGGGATTACTTCTGTGTCTCTGCTCGACAGTGGCACAGGAAAATAACTTTCTTGGGTGGCGTAAGCCATGGAACCTTGCTGGCTAGGCTTACGTAGGCCCTTGGGCCGATAGCCTAGTACCTACCTATGAACCTATGAACCTATTCCACCAGGGTGGCTTGTTTTTTCAGTTAGTTCTGTACTTCTTCCTGGTGGGTACAGCTGCCTCTATGCAGCTATTAACATGCTTGTATAGGGTTTCTGTGAATGGTTCTGCATAGGCAGCAGTGTTCTCAGGGTTTATGCAAGCATGACATTTTGTCAGGTTATCACTTAATAGCAGGAGATTAGTCTTAGAGTAGTTCCCAAATATTCCAGGTTTTGCTGCAGGTCAAGGTTTTATTTTTCCTTCAAAGGAGACCATTTTGTGGTCTGACCTTACCAGAGAAGACATTACAGTAAGAGGTGTGCAGCACTCTCCCATATTAGTGAGGACCAGATCCAGTATGGTTGCTCCCCTGGTTGTTGTATTGACTATCTGGTCCAGGGAGTTTGTGTTTACAAAATCCAGGAATCTCTGTGCTCATATGTTTGGTGTTGTATAGTATTCCCAGTTAATTGTGGAGTAATTAGAGTCACCCATGCATATGGTATTGGGTTGGATGATTAGTGTTAATAAGTTTAAATACATGGTATGGGTTTTCCTGGGTCATAGAGGAGAACCTATAGCTTGCAAGGAAGTGGTATTGGATTTTGCCTATGATGATTTGAACATGGAGCAGCTCAAGTGCATTGTCCTGTTTGACCAGCCTTGAAATATATTTATTTCTGATGCAAATAGAGACACCTCCATTTTTAGTCCCTGTCTGTGAAGTTGCTGGTCTAAATGTGTGGAAGGCATTATAACATTGCACTGTTGGTATGCCCTCTGTGGCTTTAAACCATGTCTCAGTGACTGCACAGATATAAGTATTCTCTAGGGTGAAGAGAGCTTCTAGGGAGTGGAGTTTTTTTTGTTTAGACTCCTAGCACTGAGCAGTAATACCTTTAGATTTTCTTGGTTGGATTTGCTATGTCGGAAGTACTTTCAGTTTGGCATTGCCTAAAAAAGGCACTGTGGGGAAAGACAATGTTTTAGCTAATATTTGAAAGCCTAGAGGGGAGAGGTGCAGACCTTCCCTGCCAAAGTAGTGTGGTCTGTTGACCATCTCCTTCCATTCTGACAAATATTGCACCCCCTTAGAATGACACCAGAAACTAAGCCAATTATTAAAGTCAATCATCTTTTGTTCGTATCGTGGCATCATCCTTGCAGAAGGTAAAATGCTGCTCAGTGCTAGGCTCATACCAGCCTGAAACACATATTCCAAGAGCTCCATGCTGTCTCTCTTCATATAGTCTGGGGAGGTACATCTAAGGTCATTTATTCCCATCTGGACTATGACTGAGTCATATCTGTACTTGTGGTCCAATGACTTGACTGCATGCATAATTTGGTGGATCCTGGCCCCTGATAAGCAACTGACTGTGACTTTCTCTTTACTCAGCCTGGTGACAGGGACATCGGTGTGTCTCATGATGGAGTCTCCTTTGACTAGAATGTTGGATTGTGTGGTGGCTTGCCTTATGGGCTTAGAGGTAGAGGCTCCATGAAATTTACCTCTGTGTGTTGATTTGGGTGTTGTTTTGAAAGAGTGAATTTGGGGCTGCTGAGGGTATTTGTTATGTGTACTTTGTGTAGGAGGTCTTTGTGGTTTAGGAAGGTTACATTTAAGTGCCTCAGCATATGTGGAGCAATATGTCTGCTTTGAATTGTGTATGATGGGTGCATGTACTACTGCCAGCCTTATTGGCATTAACAGCACTTATTTGTGAGAGCTTTGCCTCCAGTGACTGTGTAAATAGATCTCTCACATACCATATTAGTTTGTTTGAAAATTAACAGGTTATCAGTAAACATGAGGCAGTTTCTATATGTCTCAGAATGCCCATATCCACCACGCTGGTAACGGAGACAGTAGTAGTAGACAGTAGTAGTAGTTCATATCCATGGCAACAGACCCTTTTTTATTAATTAGACAGTTGGAGTGAGAATACCAGTTAATGTCAGGAGTATCTGGTTTGTAAGTATAGGGACAGTGCTTGTCAATGCAAACTAGTTCTGTGTACAACTAG
This sequence comes from Protopterus annectens, assembly GCF_019279795.1. Taxonomy (NCBI): domain Eukaryota; kingdom Metazoa; phylum Chordata; order Ceratodontiformes; family Protopteridae; genus Protopterus; species Protopterus annectens. The sequence goes on from NC_056741.1 coordinate 155,752,349, forward strand.
GTATTGGAGAAATTTCAGTCATGCTTTATAGGAAAATGTCACTTAAGGTGTCTGAGTCTGTACAGACCACTGCCAAATACTTGAGGGGAAACTAACGTAGACCCTGAAAATTTAAGGATGAAGTATTCAAGCAGTACTTACTGAAAACAAAGAATTAGCTTGTCAAGAATGATGACAAGAGGGTAGTCACATGAATAGCTACTGCCTGGCTACTATTGGTACTGGTCTCACCACAGCGTCACTCTGCTGGAATACAATGTTCCTTTGCTTCTTCTCTCATCAGAAGCAAAACAGTAGCACCAATCCCAAGATAAGAAGCAGGTCATAGCCTGTTTGGTGATCCACAGTTTTGTCCCAGATGATGCAAGGGTATGTAGGCTTGTTGTAGCTTTTTCCTAGTAGATGCCTTGAGTAACAACCAGACCAATCAGGAACATTAAGGACAGACACTCACTGTCCAACCAGAAACAGTCAGGAATCAATGCACTCTGATCCTGTATCTTTTGAACTCCCAGAGAACAGACATTGTCATCTTAGAATATGTGTGGAGCAGGTAAGGAAGTGCTGCTGTCTGATTAATCTTCTCATGATAGCTACATACTTCAGTTTTTAGAATATGGAACAAGGTTCAATTCCCTGGCATTGCTATCTTGATTACACTGCATTCTGCACAGTAGAATTAGAGAAGCTGAAGGAGAGACTACATTTCCACAGAACTTGAAAAACAATGTGTTAAAAAAGCAGGCTGCAACTTATAATCTGATTCAAATAGTTTTCTGTGTTACTTATTTCTCAAATATGCAGTGTCATCAGGAGCCAAAAGACTTAAAGGAATTTCCTTGGTTTAGTTTTACAAACTGGGCAGTGTTAATGGGAAGCACAACTGGCACTGCCCACATAACAAGTCGACACAAGTACCCACAAAGAAGAGAAGACAGCAGTTCAGTACAGAAAGTTTTACAAAATATGTTGCTACATATGCTATGGAGACTTATCATCTATGCTAAAGCACATATCTGTCAACCTCTTAGAGCTAGAAATCTGGGCAAAGCCATAAATAAAAGTGGGACAAAGGCCCCAAAATAGGGACTTTAAGTATTAGTCATACAAACTTAGAAAGTTGATAGAATAACATGTTTTGCATTAGCATGAATTTTCTTAAATATATTAATTCTGAAACTCAAATGTCTGTCATTATTTTCTAATTCAATCTTTAATGATTTGCCACTAATTTGCCAGAAAACCACAATTTTATGAAAAAAGATGAAAATATGTGGCAGAAATCAGGACATTCTGTGAAAATCTGTACAGTTGAGAGGTATGCAAAGCATCTGAACAATGCAATGGCATGTTTTTCTGCAATAAGTAACGTCATCTGCATCTCTTATTTCCCTAACAATACCAAGCGATGCGTCATTTTATAACTCTGTGTACATACTCATATAGCATATTAGTATTAATCTGTAAAAAACAGGTAGCCTGTCTAATTTGCTTGTTAGCCTTGCATTCATCATATCTCGTGTGGTCCTTGCTGGGGCTTAATTACATCAGCTTTTTTTTCTTTCACTCCAAGAATTACAGGGAGCATACCTCTCAACCTCTTGGAGCAAGAAATCTGGACAAAGCCATAAATAAAAGTGGGACAAAGGCCCAAAAATAGGGACAATTTTTAAATATTGCTCTTACAAACTTAGAAGGTTGATAGAAGTATGAATCTCAAATGTCATTATCTTCTAACTTCAGTCTTTAATGATTTGCCACTAATTTGACAAGAAAACCACAATTGTATGAAAAACAGAACACAAATAGAGGCATAAATCTGGACATTCTGTAAAAATCTGTACAGTTGAGAGGTATGAGTCAGGAAGTAAGTCTGGTAAGTTCCATGCTAGAGTTTCTTTTGTAAACTATGCAGCAAGCTTGTAACAGTCTTTTACTCTGCTTCAGCTTAGCAATATTTTTGAAGGTATTGTCTCATAAAATGAATGAATAGTTAAATGCAGCACCTCTGTGCTGCATTATAACTAAGAACAACAGCACCTTTTTCTTTGTGTAAGTTTCACCTGCATTTCTGTTTAAGTAAATAATTTGCCAACTAATTCTCTAGTTTTCTTATCTCCTTAACTTACTGACATGAGTCCTAAGAGATAAATGGAGTTGTGAAGCAAACCACAAATAAAAAAAAAAAAAAAAAAAAAAGAACAAAGTAACCAACATTTTGTCAAAGTAGACAGAAACTATTGACATACTATACAGTTAAAACTGTCCATTTAAAAAAAAAAGAAACTTTTCGATGTGGTCACTCCTTACATCATCTTATATAGAGATAGGTCAGTTTCTTTAAGAGTGTTACTCAATAAAGACACAGAGTTATTATATAAAATCAGTTAATTGTAGAATCAGTTGGTAAATTAATGAAAACTTATCTACTGTATACATGTTTTTGTAGACTAGGATAAATTTACAAGTTGCATGGTCAAAAATAATCAAGACATTTAAACATGTATAAATGTATATAGTTCAATAAACACTTGTCCAAATGTAATATGTTGGCATGCCTTTGTCTAATTTGTTGACACCCATTTCAGCAATACCAACAGGTTACCAATAGTGTTTTTTTTTGACTGAAGTTTCTGTGACCAGAGGCTTTTCTTTCCCAAACATCAAGTTTGAATAAATAAGTCCAGGTGTGATGGGGCAGAATACTCTCGACGTTGATGTGAGGGTTGCTGCTCTAAAAACAATGTTCTTTATTTTACTTTGCATAGATACAGTTGTTAATTGTGTGGATGTTGATGAATTTGTAGCCTACAAAGCAGTTTATGAGAAACAGTCATATGTCTGGCAAAAGGCCAGATTTAAAAACAAGCATTGTAATGCTAACTGTATTGGTAATTCTGAGTTGGTGTAAAGCAACGGCAAAGTTGTAGTTTGGTGACAAAATGTCAAATAATTGCAACATCACTGCGCTTTATTTGCTAATAAACACATCTGAAAGTTTGCTGGTCTTTGGATAAATGTGAGGTAATTATAAAAAATATGCTATTTTCCTTTGTAGCCCTAGGGTAATTTTTTTCTCCCTCTCATTTCCCCTTTCCTGCACAGCACTGTTGCTTATTGTTTCTTATTTTATCTTTTTTGCTGTAAACAATTCCCTTTATTCACAGCATAGGCTTAATGCTATAAGGTATTAAATGTATTTTAGGTTAGATATAGCTAAATAAGTTATAATACTTTAGAAAACTGGTAGTTTATATGTCCCCCTTTTAACATAAAGCAATGCTCTGATTATTATCTTTAAGCTTTTTATGTTGGTGTCCACAACTCTGAGATGCATTACCATTTTTGTATTCACACTAATTGCATAAATGTGGTTATATATTATGTATGGTATAACATATGAAAATTAACCAAAACATATAAGAGATACTTTTATTATCCTTGTACATAAAAATGAAACAAAATGATGATGCGCATCTCCAAGTTAGTTTTGTGTAAAAAAGGCAGTCTCTTTTTCTTAGCCACAGAAAAAATCACTTTAGCCAGCATGTGCAGGCATACAAAAGCACCTTCCTTCTAACATATTGAGATGGGCAAATAGTAATGTAGCTAAAGATGATAAATACACAGTCGGGGGAAAACAGAACCAAGAGAAAACTAAAATCTGACTCAGTAGTCAAAAGATAAAATGTAGAAAAAACAAGATAAAAAGTTTGTCTGCCAACCAGTCAGATAAATGCTCCGTTGCTGAAATATTAATCAGAAATAAAATCTATAAAGTGCAATAGGCAACGAAGCAAAACAGGTAGTCACTTCACGTCCACCAAACCAATTTTTTTCACCAAAATAACAGGACTTTTCATAAAATAATAAAACTTTTCATGAAATAAAAAGTTTTTATTTGACTTGATAAGCGCTTTCGCTAGGTTAGCTTCTTCAGATCAACATAAGTCAGAGTCATCTAAAATTCTGTTTAAATAACACATTCAAATTACACAACCCAGTCAACCCACTCTATCAATTAACAAGCTAAAACATTTTAAAGGTGTCCCATTATATATTTCTAAAGGCATATTGCAAAGATATTCTATTAATTCTACTTTCAAAACAACATAATATAACTTAATATAAATATATACTGACATGGATATGAATATAAAATACTGTGTGCATATATAAAGTAAAAATATAAACATAAATATAATATCATGAATGCACAAATATTTCTCACATTTAATATCTTAAGCAAATCATAACGTTGATTCAGCCTAGCGATATATTTTAAATTAAAAATGCCTATATATTTAAGAATCCATTATTTATTCATTTATTGAGTTATTTCATCTTCCTACGCTTCTTAAGTAACGGCTTAATAGATGCTCTCTCATTTAGGCCCTTCCCTCTGTCCGCTCTAAGCATAATAATCCAAATATTCTCCCTGTATTCAGTGTGATTGCGAATATCGCCTTCACGAATACTAGGGGGAATGACTTCCAGAGCTCTAAATTTGAACCAATGTGTAATGCCAATATGACTGTAATGACTGTAATGCCAATATGTCCATTGTGATGATGGATTCAAGGCACTGGAAAGTGATATTGAAAGGAAGGACTGGACATATGATGAAATGGTCAGCTTTCCTGAGAGGGAGGAAACAGACTGAAACTTGGAGATCTGCGCATCAGACCATTCTTAAGGGATATGGAGTATCATGATTCAATGATCTCAGTGGATGTTCACACTCAGTCTAGGGATGGTATATAGAAAATATCCATTGACCCTCCTAAGATTGTCTGAAAATGATGTACTTCAATTGCAGACCTTTCTGATCATCACCAGGTGTAGTTAGCTATGGTATTTGGGTTCTCATCTCTATTCTCACCTGCCATACCCAGGGTAGCAGAGGCCAGGCATTCTGATAAATGGCAGTGGGCTATTTGTGATAGCTGACTTCTGGAGACAGTGATCCAGAGGTACTCAAAAAGATTAAGTGGAAAAGCAAACAAATTTATGAAAAGATCAGTATAAGAGTAAGTTTAAGTGAACCTGGCTGTTTAAACCAGCCTGTATGATTTGCTTTCACCACATATGGGGTCTTCCATCTGTCTACAACCTCAAACCATTCGTTCTAGCAGGTAATCTTTGATCTTCACCACCATGATGGCTATTTATTTACTTATTATTAGTTTGTTTCCTTATTTACTGACAGATAGATTGAGTCATTTGTTCATTCATTATTGGTTAACCATGGTCATGGATTAGTATTCTGCATAATGTCATTTTGAAAGAAATGTGAAAAAGTGATGAATAGATGGGTTAGAGTGTACAAGCCTGTTTATAATTTAGTAACTGTAAGTAGTTCAGGAAGAACAGAGGTTAGAATGACAGTGAAATGTGAGTTAACTCATTAATACCTATGTGGTGGGGAATGCCACATCTCTAGCAGTCTACACACGTCTTGCATTACATATCATTTTCTGAAAAATGAACTTAAAAGGAATAAGATAAACAAATGTAAGTATTTTGTGAATAGTAAAAGCTATTAAAACTATTCAAATCGCAATGTTATTAGTAAGAAGTAATCTTAACAGTAATATCAGTTCATGCAGTCCTTCTATAAATATTATAATATATTGCAATGCATGCAAGACCAAATTTATATTTTTTGCTAAACTTTCATAAACAAATTCTTATATCTTAGAAACTGTACAACCTACTAGACATATATTGATAGGACATGTTTGTTAACCAGACATAGGCTTTCACGAGAAACCAAGAAATTCCTGTATGAATGCATGTTTATTGAGCTATTTACAGAACTATGAAAACATGAGCTCGATTGCTCAATTAGCATTGTAAATAACACTCAAGATGTGCACCTTACAGTGTAAATAACAGACAATTTTCTTCAACAGCATCTAAGGTTTCACTTAAGGTCATGCAGCAATTTCTACCTTTAACTGCTCCATGTCTGTTGCTCACTTGCCTTTCCTTAATTCCCTCATTTCAGCCAGTCATTGAGGATATACTGAGTTCATATAATATCTCTTCATTCCTTCACCAGACTATACATGACATGTGCCTTTTCATAACAATTTCTATCTATTTGTAACCCAGCTTCCCAATTTAACTGGCCATCATGTTAACCTTGCTCTACACACTGTCCGATAACTCAATGCCTTTTTCTGTGTAATGCCTGCAAACCAAACCTGTCTGTAATGTAGCAGGTATGACTTTATAAAAAATGAAGCAGCTGATATAGTCCTGATTTGGTGTGAAAAACAGATTTGTCACAAGAAAAATTGCTAAACACATCTAGGTAGGCCTATTGAAATATAGACCTAGTACATTCATAATTCTAAATGGATTTGCTCAAATTTTCAACACCTGAAGTACTCAATATCATATTAAGCTATTTGTTCTCACAAGGTTTATTTTATATTAACAGAGCACCAATATATTTGAAGGGCTGAAGTGGCTGCATTTCGAATGACAAGGCAAAATACTGATACATGGAAAACGTATAAACAATTCTTCACTAAATAAAATATATACTTATAGCTTTGGCAGTTTCTAGTAGATGCGCTTCATTCTCACTGTTGCAGTAGCCTGCAGATAGTGTCCTGCCAAAGCCACCACACCCGGCCAGCTTGCCAAAACTCTAACCCTCCTTCATCTCACTCAATCTGGCTGCTGATAGGTTGCATCCTTTTTTGGGAGGAAGTATATCAGCAAACAGAGTGAGGAAAATCTTCAGTATTTTCCTGCTGACTCATGGAGAAGCATCTCTCTGGCTTCAGAGGAACAGCAATCAGTCAAAGGTTTTTTATTAAATATTTGTGGTATTATTTCTGATCTACCTAAATAAAAACAAAAAAAGAAAAATGATTTGTGATATTCCAACTTAAGAATAATGTCTTCTGTCAGCATTGTATGTGCTTCTGCTCTGTTTACTTGGCGTATTTTTTCAATTTTGTGTTGAAAACTGAGATTTTATAAAAATATTGAGCATTTTAGGGTGGCTGTGGTGGTGCAGTGGTTAGCATTGTTGCCTCACAGCAAGAAGTTCTGCAGTTTGATTCTGAGGTGGGGTACCTTCTGCAGTGGTGGATTTAGGCCTGGGCGCATGCCACCCCCTTTCTAAAGTCATTGAACATGCATGGCATGAAACAAAACAAGCAAAAGTCAAGAGAAGAAACAGCTTCACAGCACTGAGCTAAAAAACAGGTTTTAATACAAATGTTAAATATCCAAGCTTTTGGACAAAGTCCTTCATCAGTGTTATAAAATGTTTCCAAAATGTATACAATTTATATCATTCAAAAATATCACATGACACTACCTATCCTATCAAAACATACTTAGTGAATCATTCAATAATTAAAGAGTTCTTCTTATATAAAATTCTTAAAAAATGCATATACACACATATCTGCTTATACAAAAGCCATACATATTAAAAACATATACAAATAAATATATATGTATATAATCCTATAATAACCATAATCAGGACCTTATGCATTGTTGCTTATGTTTCAAAATCGGTTTAAGTGAGACCTGTTTACTGATTCCTGGTGGGGAATCTGCTTGAAAACAAATAATCCAATCATATTCCCTGGTTTCAAGTTTATTATTCACATCACCCCTCCTCTAGCTAGGTTCTAAGACCTCTATAACCCTAAATAAAAAAAATATGTGTAGGACCACTATCATTTACATGCTTGGCTAAAGCATTTATCAATACACCTCTCTGGATGTCTGATTTATGTTCTATGATTCTGTTCTTAAGCTTCCTAGTGGATTTTCCCACATAAAATGATGTACAAGATTTGCAAGTAGCTAGGTAGACTACCAGGGATGTATTACATGTTGCTACACATTTAAAATAATTTTTTTTCATAGCTGTGGAATGAGTGAAAATATTTGATAAACAAATATCAAGACAATAAGAACAATTGAAGCATGAAAATGTACCCTCCCTACAAAAACCAGATGTTACTTTCTTATTCAGGGCAAAATCATTGTAGCATAAACGTTGTTTACGATTGTTACGATTTTTATATGTAAAAAGAGGTTTCTCCAGATCAAGATGGTTTAGACCAGGTAGAGCCTTTAAAATGCCCCAATTTCTCTTTACAATATCTTCAATTGGCCTACTGCTTCTACTATAGGTCGTAGTATACCTTAAATGCTCAGCGGTATCATTATTCAGTCATCTATTAGATGGATGCCCATTAGCTGAAAAATATGGGTTGATTTCATTCCATCTCTGTGCCATTATTTCATCACTAAGATTTCCCAACTGGTCCGCATCATACCCTCTCTCAACAAACTCATGGGTCATATCCATCATTTGTCTAGCACACATGTCGTTATCTGTATTCAATCTATTAACTCTCATATACTGACTTTTTACAACCCCTTTAAAGATGTGCCCAGCATGCATACTTTTTCTATGTAGGTATTTGTTAGTATGTACCTCTTTCTTATAAATGCTTGTATTCAAAATTGACCTTCCAATTGAATTTTAACATCCAGGTAATTTATATCTAATTTGGAGGAGTTCATTTCAAAACTCAAAAAGCTAGTTTTCCGATTCAGGTAACGTACAAAATCATCAAGTGCATTTTCAGTACTACTCCATACAATAAACACATCATCTACAAAACGTTTGTAAAAAGAATATTAGATCTATATTCATTCTCTTTTTCATCAAAGACAAACGTAGCTTCCCAATTCCCAAGAGTGAGGTTGGCATATGTAATGGCCACTGGACTACCTTGTTAGCACAAAATGGCATAGTAAAATAGTTTACTAAACCAAAACACTATAAATACGTACACGGCTAAATGAAGGGAGCTGAGCCATTTTTTAACAATGCCGAAAAAATGTCATTATTGTACTAAGCACTTTCCTCTTGCAAAAACTGACAAGACTTCAACAGATTAAGGTAGTGGTTCCCTTGATTTCCTTTTGAGCATGTGCAGTGTTACATCATATGGGATATATGACGCATGCATCACCACAACAATGAAGTCATATATGCTTCTGAATCTTGTTTATCAATAAAATGGGACTAAAATGAATGTGGATGCATTGAAATCTTACAGACACTAAATTACAATGTTTCATTCACTACGAAGAAGGGCTATGAGATCTTCTAGTGAAAATTGTCTGCCCAGAACTTGTGTTTTAAAAACTACTTTTGTAAACTTTTATGCCTTTAAGCTTAAGTTTGCCAAGGCAGTTGTAGTTGACTCGAGGCTTATTTAAAACTCTGTTCTCTGTGCATGGTATCGAATGAGTAACTCGGCTGTATGTTAGGTGAGGGGGTGCCAGGTCAACAGTCTGAAAAGTGAGTTCAGATATTGACTATTAACTCCCCTTGACACCACACTGGGGGTATCTACATCTCATTTAAAATATAATCTAGTTAGTCATGTTTTCACCACACTAAATGGCACTTGTGAAGAGAAGTTTGGTGACCTTGATGGACAGTATTATTCTATTGCAGTCTGAAATGCACATCAGTACTATTTGCTTTAGCTTACCTCTACTTATTTATTTATTTATTTATTTATTGCATTTGTTTACCGGAAAAATCCACTGGGCCTAAAAGAGCACATTTTCGATGGAGGCCCGGGGAGAAAAGCACCAACAAGAACATAGATGCAGAAAAAAAATTAAACATTAATTGGTACAGAAGTAGAAACAGTGTTACACATATTGATTACAGTAATATATACAGAATATATACATAAGTCAGGAATTTAGTTGGTTTGATTACAGTAACATATACAGAATATATACACAAAAGCAGGAATTTTGTTGGTTACCAGATGAATTCAGAGTGGTAAAAACTGAGATAAATTAATCAACATTATTGTACCAGTATCAACAAGTGATGAAAGAAAAAAAAATAATAAATATGGAGAAAGTATCATCGGTCACTAGTAGTAAAAAGCATAGGAATTTAGTTATAATATTAGGAGATTAGGTTATAGGGCAGGTACATAGCCAGGAAGAGTTGAGATGATTTTTCAGTATTTGTTTGAAGGTGGTGGTGGTGCTGCCCGTGTTCTTTATAGAAGGAGGAAGCGAGTTACATAGTTTGGCAACATTGAAGGAGTAGAGCAGCTGACCAGCCAGTAAGGTGGGCTTTTCTACTTTTAGAAGTAGATGATTTTCAGATCTTAGTTGCCTGCTGGGTTGCTATTTGGCAAGTAGAGTTGAGAGAGCAGGACAGTCTGTGGGTCTGTAGATTAATTTGTGTGTTGTATTTAGCTGGGTGAGTGAGAGATGGTGGAAGATAGTTCCTCCTTTTTTTTCTAACAGCAAATTCTTGTGAGCTGATGTGATAAGTAAGTGTAATAGCTGCTGCTGCTGCTGGTTTCTCATTAAATCAATTCACAGATGAGCAAGACTCCGATATTTAATCTCCTCCCTTCACCTCCACAAGACAAGTCATTCTTTCTCCAGCATAGATTCATAACCTCTGCACATATATTTCAGTAAAATAGTCCAATTTCGTAGTAAAATCAGCACTTACAGAGTAACATAAAAATAATTAAAACTGGAAAAAATAATTGAATACAGCAATGTTACAAGACAGCAAATCTTGCACCAACTAAGTAAGGTAGAAATTACTTCATCAGGGAGTATTATCAGTGGTGGATTTACCAGTGCTACTAATTAAGGTCCCTTATTATGATCATTCATCTCTCAACTGTACGGCTTTTGGAGGTATGCCGTTTGCCATTTTATATTTTTTGTGAGTACCTTGCAAGCATGCCTCCTGAAATACAATTGAACTGTGAAGATTAGTTTCTTATCAGCTGATTCCCACAGTCCAATTGTGTTCCAAAAGCCAGAGTAATCCTGCTAAGAAGTTACACGCAATGCCAGCTGGGACATTCCTTGTGCTGCTTCCATAGGTGTGTGCTGCAGACAACACAGACAGACATGTAAGGAGTGTGTGCATGAGTGCGAGTGTGTGTGTGTGTGTGTGTGTGTGTGTGTGTGTGTGTGTGTGTAAGAGAGTCCATATCAGACCTCTCAACTATCCAGATTTTTGCTTCATATTTTTGGTCTATTCCTCATAAAATTTTTGATTTTCTGGCAAATCACGTGAACGATTTGAGGACTGGAGTCATTAAATAATGACATACACTTGAGTTTCAAACTTCATATCCTTCAGAAAAATGCATGCTAAAACAAATCCTGTTTTTCTAGCAACCTTCGAAGTTTATAATAGCAATATTTCAAATCTGTCCTTATTTTTGGGCCTTTGTCCCCTCTACCCTATTCCTTGATTTTTCTGGATTTTTGTGGCAAACCAGTGAGGCTTGAATTCACTAAATAAAGACATGTATTTGAGTTTCAGACTTCATACCTTTCAGAAAATGCATGGTAACACAGGACATTTTATTCTAGCAACTTTTTAAGTTTATGACAGCAATATTTGAAATTTATCTCTATTATTCAGGTTTTATCTCGAAGTATTGTGCTAAGAGTTTGTGTGTGTGTGTGTGTGTGTGTGTGTGTGTGTGTGTGTGTGTGTGTGTGTGTGTGTGTGTGTGTGTGTGTGTAAAAGGATAGCAGGTGGTTAATTTGTTCATGCTCAAACCCTGTACCTTAGTTACAGGAAACAAAAGCCTGAATCCTTTACCCCAACCACCAAGCGGCCAAAAAATTGAGTTTCAGGTGCGTTTCTCAAGGAATTGAGTTTCAGGTGCTTCTCAAGTAATTAAGTATCAGGTGCATTTCTCAGGAACTGAGTTTCTAGGACTTTTTTCAAGGAACTGAGTTTCATGTGCACTTCTCATGGAATTGTGTTTCAGGTGCATTTTTCAATGAACTGTGAACTTCAAGGGAAGAGAAATTTACTGTTGTTCATGCTAAGTATGTTTACAAAATGCAACTGTTTTGTTTAGCAAATGCTATCACAATTGTGAATTCAAAATTATTGTTAGTAGCACAACAGGTGGCATACTTGCAGAAGGCTGTGTGTTTTACTCCCCCAGCATATAGATGGATTGCTGATAATGTGTTTTACTTTGGGCGGTGCTGTAGTCCTGAGTGTGTCCTCCTTTGGATGCAATGCCTAATAACTATGAATCTGTTGTCAGTTTGCCATCCATTCCCTATTGCAATATTACTGCTTACCAATTTTTTTTTTTTTTTTTGTAACAGGAAATTTATTCTTCAAGGGCAGGAGACACTGATTTTGTAGATGAAACACTGAAATATAAAGCTGCTTGCTAGCAGTGACCTCTTCATTTGTTACAGATCTCTTTTATGTGGAATTACTCAGTTGACTTCTAACCTCTGCAGAGATTGTGCACATTGACTGATATTGGTGGATTATAATGATAGGAATTTCAATGGCCTTTTATGGTTGAAATGTTCTGAAATGGGCAGTTTTGTCATCATTGGGTCATACATTTTGCTTCATTGCTTACTGGAAAAATGTTCAAAACTACAAATTTAAAAGACACTGTAGCAAGTGGTCCTGTATTATACAAGGAATATAATTTAATACAATCAGTAAGGTGAATCAAAGAGCGCATGCTTGTATGCATGGTCCTAAAAATGTGTGCAAGGGGCCTGTGATAGCCACCACTGCCACCAGTATGTGACATCCCCATGCTGTGGTCAGTAATCAAGGAGCCTGAATCCTCACTAGTGACAACAAAGAGGGGTGTGCACTTGGAATATAAATGGATACATTCAGTATCTCCTGATGCAGGCTTCTCTGCATCAAAAATAATTTCCCTTAAGAGAACACAGTGCACACACTCAGCATGGGGTCTGGGTGTATCTGTCCTGTCTCCCTCCAGGTTCCTAGTAAGATTCCCAACTGGTACAGATGCAGAGTTAAGTCCTCAGCCAAGTACCCAAGCCAGATCCTCCAACACTCTTTCTGTGAAACCAGTGCTTCATGTCCCTGTCCCAAGTAGTTGACACACACGCACATTGAGATTTGATTTGCACACACCCACACCAACACCTGGGAAAGGCTGGCACAGATTTACTAGTTATGCTCCCTTCTGCCATACTATAAGGTAGTTATCACTGCCACCAAGCACGACAAAGCCAACTATTTAAGGCTCTTGCAAGGGTATACAATTATACTAAGTGAAATTAGTATTAATACAAATGGAAATGTTGACCAAACAGACAGGCTTTCAGAAGTGGCCAGAGTTATCCCTTAGAACTAGCCAGTTTTTTTAGTTTTAGCACTCAGATCTGTTTCTTTGAGCTCAGCTCTTGTTCAGAACTTGTTGTAAGCACTAAAAAAGCTACAAATTACTACAGCACTCAACTTTCCTCACTTGTCCAGAGGAAAACAGTTTTTAGTACTGAATAAATAAGCACCTATCCAGGCATGTCTAAGGGTCAGTTCACGGTGTTTTCTCCGGTCTACCTGATGAATCTGGGCATCTTGGGTCAATGCAGCAATTGAATCATGTACACAGATAACCCTCTCCTCCCACCACCCAACACTACAACCTGTGAGAGATGCACTTATATAGCCAAACTGGAAAAAAAAGCTCTCTTCGCCCAAGACTGAACTAGACAGTCAAGAGGAGAAGGTAAACACTTGCACCACACCACACTCATCACATAGTCCCTCAAAACCTACACCACCAAAACAGACACATAGAAACACAAAACACACACCTACATTCACGGAGGCTCTCAATAAAATTCTGCTCAAGCAACACAGACCTCAAAATCAGAACCGCAAGCAACCTCCACCCCCCAACACAACCCAAATGACACATTTCCCACAAACTCAGTGTGCCACTCAACCAAAACCCATAAGGCATAACAACGTACCCAACACTCTAGTCATAGGTGAGTCCATAGTCAGGTACACTGATGTTCCACTCACTAGGCTAAACAAGGAGAAAGTTACTGTCAGCTGCCTGTCGGGTGCCAGGATCCTCCACATAATGCACGCATGCAAGTCACTCCACAACAAGTACAAATATGACTCTGTCATTGTCCATGTTGGTGTGAATGACCTAAGATGTACCTCCCTGGACTACATGAAAAGAGACATGGAGGAGCTCTCTGATCTTGTAGCCCAGGCAGGTAGGACCCTAGCCCTGAGTAGCATCCTGCCATCACCCAGAAGGGTACCAGAGTACAAGGACAAAATGATTGACTTCAACAATTGGCTAAGCTTCTGGTGTCATTCTAAGGGGATCCAGTATCTGTCTGCCTGGGGTGACATGATCAACAGACTACGATGCTTTCCCAGAGATGGACTGCACATGTCACCCTTGGGATTCCGGATACTGGCTAAGGCTCTTGCAACCCCTATAGTGCCTTTTTTAGGCAAGGTTCAAATGACAAATTCACCACCGTAACAGGTACAAGCAAGCAAAATCTGAGGGTAATGCTATTCAATGCTAGAAGCCTAAACCTCAAAATGCATTCACTCGAGGCACTCCTTAAAATGGAGAACATTGACATCTGTGCAGTGACAGAGACCTGGTTCAAGGCTCAAGAAAGCACCCCTGCATTACCAGGCTATAATTCATACCACACCTTTCGGCCACCTAACCTGGCCCGAAACACTAAAGTTGGAGGTGTGTCCATAGTCATTAAGGATATCCACACCTCCAGGCTAGTTGCTCAGCATAATGCATCCAAGATTATCCAAGTGCAACTAACTCTGGGCAAGAACGCAATCCAAATTGTAACTTGCTACAGATCCCTAACCATGCCCCAGGATTCCCACTCCTCATTTCTGTATACACTGAAAAATATTAGGGTACAATCCAACACCCTCATAATGGGCGATTTCAACTACCCCACCATTAACTGGGAAAAACTACTCGTGTACCAACTCTTTTGCTCAACATTTTCTGGAATTCATAAATTCCAATCCCTTGGATCAACTTATCCATACCCCCACCAGGGGCAGCAATATCCTAGACTTGGTCATTACCAACATGGGCAACCGGTGTTCCACACCAGAGGTCAATTCCTCATTGGTCAGATCTGACCAAAACCTAATCACCCTAGACACCCCCCCCCCACCAATTAGGGAAACCACCGTAAAAATTTTCTTCAAAGCCAACTTCACGCTTCTTAAGACAGAAGTGGCAAACTTCACGACACCCATGCAGATGAACAATAGAGGTATGACTGCTGAATCCTACACAAATGCACTTTATAAGCACTTACACAAGTGCATAGATCGTGCTATCCCTGCCAGAACCAAGATGCTATCCTCCAAAAAAAGGAAGCCAATCTGGTGGTTCCCTGCCATAAACAAATTCTACAACAGAAGAAAGAAACTGTTGCAAAAAAGAGTAACATCCCATTATTGGAGGTACTCCCTGGTCAGCCTCAGTAAGAAGATGAGATCCCTCATAAAATCCTCCAAAGCTAGTTACGAAAACAAAATTGCCACTGATTCTAAAGACAACCACAAAGCATTATATCGCTATGTCAAGAATCTCAATGGCAACACACAGATCTGCTCTGAGTTACAGCACAATGGCACATATTTAGTGCTAACTTTACCCCTTTCTCACCCCCTAAAGGGCCCATATCTATACGGAAAGAATGCAAACTTCCTGTAATCACTGCTGTACAGGTAAAAACCACACTCTCCAAAGCCAAGAACACAGCATCCATGTAACCTGACAACATCCCAGGCTGCGTTCTACATGAACTACAGAATGAACTGGCATCCTACCTAAGCACCATGTTCAATTATAGCCTCACCTCAGGCTTTGTGCCCAGTGAATGGCACACAGTGATGGTTATTCCACTCCACAAAGGGGGAGCCACCAGGGACCCCGGGAACTACCACCCCATTAGCCTAATGAGCCTGGTCTGCAAGGCTATGGAATGTATCATCATGGAACTTATAAACAAAGACATTTGGTAATCTCCAAACTCTGGACCCCACCCAGTTTGAGTTTGTAAAAGGCAGATCATGTCTCCTAAACCTGATAGACTTCTTTGAAGCAGTCACCAAAGCCATAGACGAGGGTAAGATGGTTCACACAGCCTATCTAGATCTTGCCAAGGCTTTTGACACCATCCCCTACTCTGAAATTATAGATAAACTCACTAAACTAGGTATAAATCCCTATGTCACAAGATGGGTTGCCAACTGGTTCACTGACAGAACCCACACTGTGAAAGTAGCAGACTCCAAATCCGACTTCAGACCATTGACAAGTGGAGCACCACAGGGTTTAGTCCTGGGTCCTCTCCTGTTTGGTATCTAGTTTTCTGAAGTACAGGCTAATGCAGAAGGTCTTTGGCTAATGAAGTTCACAGATGACTGCAAACTAGGAGCCATAATCGAAACTCCTACAAAAGGGCCTCACTGAGACAGATACCTGGTGTCAAAGCCATGGCCTTAAGCTCAATGCCAAAAAGTGCACTGTCATCCCCTTTGGTAAAAACACTGTACCCATGATACCACATAGGTGGTAGTCTACTTAACACTGAAAGTGTGATAAGAGACCTTTTAGACACTGGTGGACAGTAGTCTCTCCTTTGATAATCACATTGCCACAGTAGTCAGGAAATCCTTCTACGTGGAACACATCATCACACAAAAAACTCCAGCTTTACTCCATCGCATATCGCCTATTCAGAGGTGGTCTCTGCCTAACATACAAAGCTATGTCAAACCCAGAGCTGTTAGACATGCTCCACTTAAAGAAATCCCAGTCCCTTCAAGCTACACGCTCTAGGGACCTAAACCTTGTCACCACAATAAACAGAACATCCTGGAGGGATAGATTCCTGTCCCAGAGTCTTCCCTTACTCTGGAACAAACTACCTATCTATATCAAACAAAGCTCCTCATTAGCACTCTTCAAGAAATATCTTGATGATTGGATGGGAAATAGGAAATTCCCCCGGGGATCACCTCTGTGGCTCAGCTCGACAGGGGCGCAGGAAAATAATTTTCTTGGGTGTTGAAATCCAGGGTAACTTCTTGGCTAGGCTTATATAGGCCCTAGGGCCAATAGCTTAGTACCTACCTATGAACCTATGAACCTATGAATAAATATGTGTAAATACTCTCAAAGCTTAAATATTCTCTAAAAAGACCAGCCACAATGAAAAGTTTAAATATATTTAATAATAAATAATAAAAGAACATGAAAATACTAAATATCTATCTATTTACAGCAAACACCAGAGTTTCAGTCACAGGGAATATTTAAAAAACAGATGAAAAGTTTCACAGTTATAGAAAAACAGTACTTCTAATCTCAATATATTTTCCTGACTAATTTAAAAGAACTACTGTTCCCTACTTTAAGTTACTTACTGAATAGAGCAAGGCAAGATGATTTGGGGTGAGTGGTCCTTGTTGTCAAAACCAAGACAGAATGCAGAATGCTGAGAGCAAACTCCTACTAATATCCAAATATTATTTCTGAGTTGATTACACAATGACATCACATCTGGTCATCTGATTCTGTTTCCCACACTCACCAACACTAGAAGCTGCTAGGGTTTTAGCACCTATGTGTTACCATACACACAGACAGAGCTTTGCTCAGGTCTCCTGGAAGTCATAAAACCATTTTAACACTTCTACTCCTCCTACAGAGCTATTAAGCTGGGTGTCATACAGGCATTGTGTCTCTAGCTTCATTCAAAACTGTGGGATAACATCTTTATGGCTTAATCCATAAAGTAATTTAATTTCAGATATATTTTAAAGTTTGCTGCAGCTGGATTGTGATTAACCTTTGCTCTGCCAGTATCCTCTTTTGAAAGATATACATTTAATTCAGTTACAATAATGTATGTACATTTCTTTGCCTTCTGCCAGGGTACGCTGTTGATACATTTTAACACAAGCAAACCTCATAAGTACATTTTCAGCACAAGCATCTGTACAAATCATTTTGGTATACGAATGACATATAATTATTTACAAAATTCCAGCAAGCTGTGCTGGCACATGTCACACATCCACTGCCCTATTTCTCCTGGCATGGCTGGGAGTACCTCCTATCATCACAGGGCCTATGGTTTGAAAACCACCCAAAGGTAAACTTTTTTCGCCACTGGCCACATGCATTTTCTTTGAATGTGGGTTTCAATGCCATTTCAATAAATGCAAGTTTCAAGGCTAAAGAAGTTTACTGTTAATGTTAATTCTGTTTTCATTGTGAGGCTGTATTGCTTTGTTTAACAAATGTCTATCAGCAATTGTGCTATAACATTTGAAATAAGTTTTAAATTAAATCCAAACATCTGTAATCATTGTAGAAGTTAAGAATAAAATAGTGTGCACACTGAGAGGTTTGAACAGTGTTTATGGTGAGAAATAGCCAATTAATGAGACACCAGAATGGTTGTTGGGGGATGCTGTGGGGGGGTAGTCATTAACTTTTCTAGGGCCCCATTTGACCATGATCAGGCTCTGGGTACCAGAGAAAATCTGAGTAATTTTCCATAAATATTATGAATATATGTTATTTGCTAATAAATATATTAGAAATTTGTAGAAAAGCACCAAGTAACAAAAAACACAAAAATGGAGCAGGATACAGGAATAAATAAAATTTATTAAGCGTTTTCATCAAATATTAGGATTGACTTCTTCAAAATACCCAACAGTCAGCAAGACCATCCTTTTATACATACAACAATTAAGCCATTGATTGAAACAATTAAATAATTGAATAATTAAGCATACAAATGTTTAAAGACATAGACCCCCTTGTTTTCTGAATTGTTTCTTTACCAGTAAATTAAAATAATATAAGCCATTACTTAGTTCCACTGTAAAAAATGTATATATGTGGTAAATGTGTCCCCTAACACTAAATTACAAAAAATGCCAGCTTGTAGGTATAATACAAAACTATTAACTATTTGTAGAGAAAATATGAACATCATATGTATAAATCTGTGCAACAAGCAATATATACAATAAAATATATCCAATAAAAAAACAAAATGTCTTGGAACAAACAGTAATTAATATCAGTGCTATAAAAACTTACATATAAATGAAAAACAAGGTCAGTGTACACCTCATTAAAATAAAAAGTCTGCTTTAAGTTTTAAATAACTGGTGAGGGACACCATATCGTTCAAACCTGGGCTAGTAGTGGCATTAACTCTGAATTGCCACATGAGTTCTCTAAATTCAAGGAACCAGTCACTGGGTCCCCCTCTCTCATCCATTACTACCCTTTCCAAAATGATAAACTTGAAATTCTTACATATGACTTAAAATTCCCTTTGATACGGGACATATTGGTGAGAAACTGGTCCATTCTTATGAGCGACGAGAGCATAGGAGGGAAGGTGGGTGACTCCCCTGTTATAATATACAAAAAGGATTCCAGCATTAAGAACCTTTTGGAGTCCAGTGGTACGATCACAAAACCTGGTATTGGGAAAATGACAAAATGTGGGCACTACACTCAATGCAAATACATGTTAGAGTGTGACAGAATCTTTATTAAAGGTTATGGATGGGTAAAAGTCAACCAGAATTGTAATTGTGTGAGTAAACAAGTAGTGTATGCTGCTATATGTCAGGTGTGTCCTGGGTTTTATATTGGCAAGACCAAAAATGCCTTCAGGACACGTGTTTATCAGCATACATACGATATGACTAAAGACAACACCAAAAATGCCCTGGCAAAGCACATTAATACATTTCCAAACCACAATTTCAAGTTTATCATTTTGGAAAGGGTAGTAATAGATGAGAGAGGGGGACCCAGTGACTGGTTCCTTGAATTTAGAGAACTCATGTGGCAACTCAGAGTTAATGCCACTACTAGCCCAGGTGTGAACGATATGGTGTCCCTCATACATACTCATACTCAAAATACATACTTAAAATGATCCAAGAACAGGGTGTATGTAGCAATGAACCCAGCACCTATAGCATTGCCTGGACAATTTCAATCTTTTAACTGTGTCACATCATAACTTGCATTTCTGTTTCTGTTATCATGCATTCTTAAGGAAAGGACAACATAAGAGATTATATAAGATCATTTTGTACACACCATAAACAACCAAGAAGTACATTTTTAAATATGTATACATATATATATATATATATATATATATATATATATATATATATATATGTATATATATATATACATACACACATATTATATATATATATATATATATATATATATATATATAGAGAGAGAGAGAGAGAGATTATACACACACACACACACACACACACACACACACACACACACACATCTACAGGCAAAAACCGAAACATATATATATATATATATATATATATATATATATATATAGCTATATATAGATATATATATATATATTGGTGTGTATTAATGCATTAAAGTAATACTAACTGGATATGGATGATTAAACCTTATTCTTATACATATCTCTATGTTCATTATCTTTATAACTGCATTTAGTCACACAGAAGTAAACACTGTATTGTTTCCATCTTGAATACTTCAGATTCCATCAACAAAGTGATGTGAATATTACATTCAAAACATCAACAATAGGACTCAAACCCATTACTGTTGCTGTTACACATATGCTACTGCATTCACATTTTGAGTCACAGATAAAGTGACAGGACAAGTATAGTTTTGACAATTACTGTGAAGTATTGTTTAACAGTTTACATATGCAAATGTGCTTTAAATTAACTATCATCATTGTTTTAATCAACATAATTTACAAAAAAATAAAGGTCATGCAGTTACCATTCATTCCATTAAGTTGAGTTGTGCATATTAAATTGCAGCTTGACAGTTGTACTTAAAGTTGTATTTATAACAAAATGTTTGTGACACCTCTCATTCTAACATTCTCTGTAAAAATATCTGTAATAATTATCTCTGTTATTGCTCCAAACTTACTGTAGTAATACTTTGACACACAGAGAATTTTATATGACAGGTGTATTTTTTCACTCAATATGATCCAGAATTTTGACCAAAGTGCACCAGCACCAGGCTTATTTGTAGTACTGGTGGTAATGAGTTAAATTTCTCAGTTTTGACAATGGGAAGTGAAACAGCATTCACTGCTAGTGACTACTGACAGTCAACAGCGCGCATTGCCAAGTCAGAAGGAAAAGAAGAAGAAAAAATAAATAAAAAAAGGAAAACAATTAAGTATTCTGTCGATTTATGCAAATTACGGCCTTCTAAAACATATAGCATTAAATCAAACAGCTATGGTGTTTTCCTCTAGCATTCAGCAATTTAGCAGCACTTGCACTTGTATTTCTGTAATACAGCTGCCTTCATATAATGACAGTTCTTCATAACAGGACCACACAAGACATTACAACAGCATATACAAATAAGATGTATACCTTTATGAAGGCAATGCATTATTTTCATGGATAGTTATTCTGACATATTTGTAATGTTATTAATTACCCCTATTTCAACATTCATTATGTTGCTGTTTTTCTTCTCTCACATTTTTAGTTCCTGTTATATTTGTAACATGATGCATATCTACTAATAAAAGTCTGGTTACAACACAATAACATTTTGTCTAAGTGACAGTAGTAACTTCCAAAAATAATAAATATATTTAACAAATTCTGGAATCAAACTCTATACTATTGTTGCTGCTACTCAGATCTTACTGCATTAACACCCTGAGTCACAAAGAAAGTAATATGACACATGTATTTTCTTCAGTCAGTATTATCCAGAATGCTGACCAGTGCATAAGGGTACCATTCGACTTGCACATTTATAATTACATTTTTCTGTTTTTGCCTTAGTAAGTGAACTGTTATTCAGTGCTAGTTTCTGCTGACAATCATTGGTGTGCAATAGCAAGCTGTGCATAAAGGATTAAACTGAAATAATAAAAGAGATTTTATAGTGTCCCTTTGTGAAGTTTTTTCAACTTTGTTTTCTTATGCCATGGAAATATGCACATTAAACATCACTACTTTCACACAAACAGGATGATCTCTAGAAATGAACCTCGAAACCATAGCATTATCATGCCATATTTCAAATGATTTACACTATTTGCCATATGCGCATACCTCTTATAAAGAAAAGAGAAATCAGACTACATGTACTCAAGCTGTGACATTGTGATACTTACATTAAGGTCCCAAGAGAAGCATTTTCTCACACTTGTTCTTGGTAATTCTCAGTCAGTGTTTAGATGAATGGAATTTTTGCAGCAGTTAAGCTAATAATTAATTCCAAAATGCTAACAAATGTTTGCAATACCAGAGTATTTTTCCCTTTTTTTTTAGTGAGGAGTATTCTCTTTGTTAGGCTTTTCTACAATGATGTAATGTAACTTGCATTTATTTTGAAAACTTCTGCTTGTATGTTTAACTCTTAGTTGAAATGAATTACAGAAAACTTTTTATTCAGAGCACAGTTGGGTCATAAGCATTTATTCATAAAAGTGTTATAAATGTAATCACCTAAATTAGTCAATGTAATCCCAGACTTGTTGGTAAGACTATTCTCCCCGATGTACCCTCAGATAGTACATCAAAGTGGAAGGTGTGTGGAACACTTAATTTTTCCTGCAGTACTGCTAATCATTCGCAATTGCAAGCCATTGGCAAGACCCCTTCACAACGTTCATTCTTGTAATGATAACGTATGCAGATGGCATAGTGTAGGTCATCATACCATGTTTATCTGCCCAGCACTTCAATCAGACTGAGTGATTCATGAATGATAATGAGTTGACACCCAATTTACATACTCACAGTACCCGCACAGGGTAATCTGCACTTTATAAGCTCATCCTGGTGCTAAGGCACTTGCATGATGTCTGCTGTTTGTCCATTGGTATTATCATAGAAAGTATAGCAGTTATTGTTTGAAGATCTTCAACTAATGTTACATGCCTTTACAGCAACATTTCTCTGGCAATGTGAACATGTGAGAAAAAAATGTATATGACCAGTAGCAATGTGAGGGTGACATTTTAGACCAACAACTGTGTTAAGCTTGTTATATATGCCTGACATCAACAAAGGTTATCCCAAATTGTATCATTTTAAATTCCTACATTTTGATTATTGTTAATGCTGCTATATAATCTGGCGTTACACAATTTTTCATCCTTAGCAGTTTTGGCATTGTTTGGCAGGGACAGCTTTATACTTATGAATTATAAATGTGTGCATTCATGTAGAACAGTAACTTCCATTTCTGTTAATGATGCCTGAAAACATTCATATTTGTTTTCTTGCCAGTCATATTGCTTATTTTTCTAAAACATGTATTTGTGTTTGTGTTTTTTTTTCACCCCTTGCAAGGATATTGCTCCAAAGTAATCTGGGCCATGTAAACCTGCATTCTCAGAGGCTGAAAATGAGATGATAATTCAGGCATGCCATTAACATGGATCATACATAGTACAGAAAATCATATTTGACAATCCCTTCCTTGACCATATATGGTGGCAAGTGGTCAATGATTCCAGTGGTGTGGGTGGCGATGGCCATGAGTACAAATATATCAGACATCAGGCCAGTGACGTGATCATCAAAACCAAGAAAACAGAACAGAACAGATGGCTACGGGTGGTGGCCCTGCTACCAAACCACCACTCACTGAGATGGAGGACTTCCTGTACACTGTTACAGATCCAGGAAGTTCATTTGGGGTCCCCAGTGTAGTGCCTGGCATAGGTGCTGAGGTAGAGGATGACCAAAACATGAAAACTGGTGAGCTGCAGGTATGTCATTAAAGTATTATTTATATGTAGGGGGAGAGAGTGAGATA